>NC_133398.1:62977682-63280712 GCF_047511655.1 Castor canadensis
AAAGTGTCATTATTGTTTTACTATGAAGCAATTGTCCCTTATAACTCAATGTTCTTTTATCTCTGATTTATCATAAGTTTGTGAACAAATTGTAAACAGGGCAGAGTATTTGTAATTTTGTTCAGGGTATTTTAAGGGATGTTAATAAATCTTTAATGAATTAATTTTTCTTTCTATGAATGTTAAGTAAAGCACACTTTTGACAAGACTGTAGTCATTGATTTGGTGAACAGATTAGATTCTTTTTGGTCTGTGACCACAAACTGCTCCTTAGTGTTTATCAGAATTTGTTGGAAAAGGACACCACAAAGAGCATATTATGTAGACATTACAAGTACACATATAGTGAGAGAAAAAACCACCTACATGTACCACCATTATGTGATCTCAAAGCTGTATTTAGCAAAAATTTTATAAAGTGTCTAGTGGAACTTAATGCAAGGTTTAAAATGTACTGAAGTAATCAAGTATGCTGGCAGAGCGACTCTGGTAAGGACCTGAGTTCAAACCCCAGTGCCGCCAAAATGACAACAGAAAACTGAATCCATAAAATAATCAAATACCAGTTGAGTATCTTTTATCCAAAATACTTAGGACCAGAAGTGTTTTGTACTTTTTAGATTTTGGAGCATTTGAATATACGTGCTAAGATATCTTGGGAATGGGACCAAAGCCTAAATATAAAATTTATTTACGTTTCACATACACCATAATGTGTATTGCTTATAGATAATTTTGTATATTAATTTACTGTGCTTATATTTTTGGTGTTACCCATCACATAAAGTCAGTTGTAGAATTTTCTATTGCTATCGTCACAGTGACATGAAAATTTCAGCTATTGGACCATTTTAAATTTTAGATTTGTGGATTTGGAATGCCCTACCTATGCTTGGTAAGCATTTCACTATGGATAATAAAGTTATTTGAAGCATACTTTAAATGACTTAGTAAAAGAGAGCAGAACATTTTAAAAGCAAAATTATCAGAAATTAGTTTTATTAATCCTCTGCTAACTCACACTACAATTTTTAACATTAGAATTTATACCTTCAGTTTATGTTTTCATGGGAACTTATGTTTTCACTAGAAGTATTGGAAAATACAGATGTGTGTAGGAGAGTCCTTTACCTGTCTGTCACCATAGAAACATGCACTCTAAATGAGCTTGTTACATTACACAATTTCTTAAGCTAAGAATAGTGTATGTGATCTCTGTGTTACTGCACAGAGCACCCTCACGGTCTTACAAGCCCAGCTTTATTTACATATTTCCAGTCTTCCAAGAGTGTTAAATGATTTGAGAGACAATAGGCATAGTAAAAAGTGCCCTAAGCAAGAAGCGACAAGATCTGGGATCTCATTTCCCGTGTTTCCATACTATGCTTATAGTGATGACTTTAGTCAAGTGCTTTAACTTTTCTGATCTTCATTTTCCTTACTGGGAAAGTTAATGTGGGGAAGAGTGTAAGAGGAAGTAAAGCTAGACAAATCCACAGAGGATGACTCATGCAAGAAGTACCCATTTTTATAACCTTAGCATAAAGCGTGGTATCTCTCATGTTGCTTTGTAGATATAAGCATGCAGTATGTCTGAGAAGTCTTTGTCTTTAATTCACACATATACAAATGAAAGATTTAGTTCTTTTAAACAGCAGTCACAACATAGTTGCCAAATGTAGAGTACAGAAGTCTTATCCTTGCTGTTCACTTGGTTTCAGTAAAATTTTGAATCAATATTGAAAACTGAGGAGTTATAAGAATCTGAATTTTTAGTTATTGAAACCTGAGGCGTCTGATCCAATTGGTCCTGCATTTCCACTTGGTAGAGCAAGCATACTGGGACTGAGTAGCTTCCCTAGATGTCCCTCACATCTCCACCAGTCCTAAAGATGATGCTGACATTGGGACTGAGCATTGTCATTTACCCATGTTTATTGTTACTTTTCACATAATAGAGAAAGACTCTTACTAAGCTTCTGTAGAAGGCAGGGGAACAAAAAAATGACCCTAGAATTCTGTTTCTTGCAGGAAAATGAAAGTGAAAGTCATTACTGTACAATACCTATACCTCTATGGTTATTTATCTTAACAGCCTGGCCCCTTCAGCCATCAGAGACTGGCCCTGGTTTAGAGATCATAGCTACCATTCTAGAAACGTGACAGTAGCAAGATACTATATGCTTTCAGCCTATTGACATTTTTGTTACTTCCTATCTGGACTGAACATACACAAGTCATTTAACTTTTCTGAACTTCCTAATCCTCTTGCATAGAATGAAAGCACTGTATAAAATGAAAACACTCACATAAGTTATCCCTAGTGTACTTTTTTGCTATAATACCATGATTTTGAAGTTTTACTTCTTAATAAGGAACTTACCATGATGTTATCACAAGTATGTTACCCTGTTAATAGTAGCCATCATGGTTTTTTTTCAACATAAGGCAGATTTCAGTGGCTGTACCTGTCATTTCTCATGTTGACACTGTATACTGTGGATATCATAGCTCCAGTATGAAAACTGTGCTCAGATTCAATGTGTGCCTTTAAAATGCATTTGCGTTGGGCATTTGTAGCTTTGAGTTGATGAGGTCATGACACTAGCAAGTCCTCATCAGTTCTTAGTTGTGCTTCAGGTTCTTTCCTGCTATGAATAGCTAAAAAAGACTAACGTGTCCTAATGGGAAGTCACAGGGAAATCAAGGATATATCAGGAGGAAGTTCTTCTCATTCTTATAAATCCTGATATGTTTTTTAATAGAAAAAAGTAATAAATGGTGTTACAGACCTCCCTTTACCCCCAATATTAATTTCTATAGGACCAAGAGCCACTGGTAGGAAACTTTTAAAATATCCATGTCTTGCTTCTACATCTAGAGCTTCTGAACTAACCGGTCTGGTGCACAGCCTGTAAAAAAAAATTTTAAAGCACTTAAGATTCATATGTGAAAGTACTGTTTCTAAAAAAGAAAAAAAGCCATCTTTTGGTTTCTAGACTGTGGACAATGTCCACATTGCCATACAAAATATTGAAAAGAGCAACTTAGTATTTTTAGTTTTCGTAGTGTCTGCTTTTTCATCAGAATATGATGAACTTGATTATAACATGTACATTTTTTTCAACATTAAACAATGGAAAAATTTATGGGAAATTATTTTAAAGTAAATTCTTAATGGTTGTTTTCTGATATGAGCTGAGGAACTTCATGTTAGAATAGTTTTATCTCATGTTAATTATTTAGCATAATTTTTATGTTTTCATTCAGTTTTTACAAGTATGTAATGTGACATCTAACCTACTGTGTATACTTTTTGACTAATTGTAGAACATGTTATTAATGCAGATGATTCAAAGGCATAATTCTGTTTTTTGAAAAGTGCTCTCTACCCCTCAAAAAAAATTGTGATAACTTTTAGAACCCTTACATATGAACCACACCCAAAAGACCCCCTTCTATTCAGATATCCTTTCTTTATCAGGTAGAAATGAGAGTTCTAAGAAGGGAGTCACTCCAGAGTCTATCTAGTTCCACTCTTTTACTTTACAGATAAGGAAATTGAGGTACTTAATAACAAGTTGATTTGTTCCTGTTTCAGATGGCAAAACAAGACATAGAACTCACATCCAGTACTCTGGACCTAGGTTCCTTTTTTGTTCTTTTGAGTTCCAACAACTTCACCCCTTTTCTGTGAAATTTCCACTCTTTTGTTTTTGCTTGTCCAAGAAATTTGGTGGAATATGCTATATACTAACAAATGTTTTGTTTTGGATTTTTTTTGGTGGTACTGGAATTTTGAACACAGTACTAACAAGTCTTAAATGATGATTCTTCAGTACTGTGGTATCTTTACATATGATATATATTCAAATTTAGAAAGAGTCAGTAAAGATTTGGTTGGATTTCTCTGTAATTAGCTCCCAAAGTAATGCTTCCAGACCATGTACCAGTGCATGCCAAAGTAAATATGTAGATCACAACTTTAGCTATTTTTATGGTCTTCTACTGCTGTTATACTAATACTTCTCCCATCTCCAACTGGCTTTACTTTTTGCAGCTTTGAGCAGTAATTCAGTCCCCTACGCCTCCCTGATTGGCTCTGTGTCCTCCCTCTCTAGCCAACCCACCACTCAGTCCATATATGATAATAACTCTCTCCCACGATTCGCTCGAAAAGGTCTAAACATCTTTGTCTCTATTATTTTCTCTGTTAAAGCACTGTAACGATGTCCACATCAGTCCATGTCCATTTCCAGATAAGCCTACAGTCTCTTGTGCCTTTGCATTTCCATTCTTTTCACTGGGGAGTGCCTCATCTGGATAAGATCACTTTAATTATCAGATCACTGTCACCCACCCACTCCCTCTGCAGAATGTAAATTAGTTCAATTCTACCATCCATACAGAAAAGTTTCAGAAAGGGCTCCAAATTTTTGGTCCAAATGCATAATTATATCACCAACAAAGAGTTTCTATTTCTGACCAACCCATTTTTTATTGGCTCTCTGCTACGTTTATAGCAGAGTGGAAGCAGACCTTCACAGCCATGAATGCTAAACAACCACAGTTCACAGCACTGTGCTAAATGATAGTCTTGAAGGAGCAAAGTGGCTTTTTAATTTACCAAAACCATTGATAATTTGACCCTCGATGTAAGGGAACTTGACAGGGTGACTTTCAATAATGGCACCATTTCTAAAGTGTCCATAAAGTAATCCCACGTTATGTTGCCTTAATGGTCATCCTTCCCCAGCGTAAAATCCTCCAGAGGGTCACAGTGACAGCTGAATGTCAATGTGGCTTCCAGTTTGAGCTTCTCCCTCCTGAGTTTTCTACTTCAGAGCCTTCGCTGGGGGCATGCTAGTTCAGGTCTCTAGCCAGCTGGAATTTGTGTCTTTAAAATTTGAGTCAGCAGATACTCTCAAAATAATCTTGCAAAATAAATAATAATGAAACAAAGTACAGATCATGTGAAAAGGAAGAAAACAACAGAAAGACCCAGGAGTCAGATTACTCTGAACAAAATCTATGAAATCAGTGTCTTCAGCTGGCAGACTGAACTAAGACATGTCAGCCCTCTTTTCTGCTTTCTTTCTTTTGCGACCTTTTTTCTCTCCTTTTCCTTTCACCACGTGCTCACTTTCCTGAATTCATTTCCCACTATGAGCAAAGATGTTTACACCTGAAGTAGATTGTAGGCTTGCTGGGGCTTGAAAAATGGATCCTTGGGCAAAATACTATCAAGTTGTTAGTGTGGCTGTCTATAAATGTCCAGGAAAAGGTTATAACCCCAACCTCTACAATCTGCTACTTGTGGAAACATTTTGAAGTTGAGTTTGGTGTCTGGTGTGTTGTCTGTGATTGTTGTCAATGAGCTGTGATGCATGCCATTCCTTGTGTCCATGTTCGCATGTGAATGTCAGCCACTTATAAGTTTGTGAATTATTAAAACAACCATAATGTAGTCACAGTGTATGGTAAATCCTGCCAAAACTTGTAGCATTTTTATTAGTCTTTTTTAGAAGTACATCAGGCTATCCATTTCATTTTTTTTAACAAATTTGTTCTATTTTATTTTATTTTATTTACACCATCATTTCCTTTGCAGGTTCAGATGATTCCGGTTACCCTGGTAACCTTCATTCTTCAAGTTAGTTTTCCTTGATTATGCATAAGTCACTTTATGTTTCCTATACAGCTACTCTTTCTCTTTTAGGCCTATCTCAGTGTCTGTTTTCTAAGTTCACTTTACACCATTTAATTCCACACAATTTCCATTTCACACAGTGCAGGAGAAGGAGTTTGAAATGACATAACAGTCATTACTCAAAGCAGAAGTTGACATCAAGCCTGACTGACAGTTTTTTCCACTAGCTAACCTCATTGATTTGTAGCACAATAACACTTTCTTTTACACTAGGAGTGCTAGTTTGGGGATTATGCTTGGTGACTTTTCTATTTGGCTACAAAATCCATCCCTTCAGAGCATGTCCTGCTTTGAGTAACCAAACTATTTGCCTGCTTCCCCACCTAAAACATCTATACTACTCACATGTTTTCAGGCCATTTCTAACTACAGTATTCTCTGTATTTTGGAAAACTTGACATCATTTTCATTTGTTTTCAAATGTGTTTCTTCTTTCCTTTTTTAATAGGTATGGCTAGCCATCCTCCAATACCTATCTTAGAACTTGCAGACCACATTGAAAGGTTGAAAGCAAATGACAACTTGAAGTTTTCCCAGGAATATGAGGTAATGCATTGTGTTTATACTTGACAGTACTTTCAAGAGTCTCTCTGCTTTTTGACCATATTCTTAAAAAAATACCATGAGTGACTTTTCATTTAAACATGAAATCAGAATCTGATATGAAAATGTTTAATGAATAGTTAACTTAAAGCATTTGTATAATCAATACAAATATGGTAATTGTATTTTTTATAGGTGTTCTACATCTGTTTAATATTATTTAATGAGTTTAACATCCTTTTTGGTTCTAAATTTGTAAAATGTTCTAAAATGATAAGCTTCACAATATCTGAGATTGATTCATGATGAGAATTCTCATTGAAAAAGGAGATGACCACAACAATGGGATTAGACTATGAGCACATGATAAAAGCAAGAGCACACAAGGGAGGGGTGAGGATAGGTAAGACACCTAAAAAATTAGCTAGCATTTGTTGCCCTCAATGCAGAGAAACTAAAGCAGATACCTTAAAAAGCAACTGAGGCCAATAGGAAAAGGGGAACAGGTACTAGAGAAAAGGTTAGATCAAAAAGAATTAACCTAGAAGGTAACACCCATGCACAGGAAATCAGTGTGAGTCAATGCCCTGTATAGCAATGCCTATCTCAAGCAGCAAAAACCCTTGTTCCTTCCTGTTATTGCTTATACTCTCTCTACAACAAAATTAGAAATAAGGGCAAAATAGTTTCTGCTGGGTATTGAGGGGGTGGGGGGGAGAGGGAGGGGGCAGAGTGGGTGGTAAGGGAGGGGGTGGGGGCAGGGGGAGAAATGAACCAAGCCTTGTATTCACATATGAATAATAAAAGAAAAAGAAAAAGGAGATGACAAGGAAGAAGTAGATTTCTTAGCACTCTGTTTTCCATAGCCTGAAATCCCTATTAATTATTGAATACATGTGCATGATTTTACGAGTCAGTCTAAAATAATACTAACATTAATATTAAGATGGTAATGCAATCCCAGAAAGTTACCTATTTCTGAAAGAATGGTCAACTGAAAACTGTATTCAAATACCAGAACCCTTAATGGTTCCATGTGAATTCTTGATGAAGATAAATTATAAGCCTGTGTGTATGTGTGTGTATGTGTTTGGACTTGTTAAACAAAAAGTTGGATATACCTGGTATTCCATAGCAACAGGGACCAATGGTAAAGCCAATTCATGAATTACTGATAGCTGACTGTCATTATTCTAATAGCTTAAATTTCACTTAGCATAAGATTTAAATGTACAACTAAAGTACTTATATTTTTTCACAAACAGAAGTTCCCCAAATTATATCATAAAGGCTTTCTATTGATTTACTTAATTGGAATCTTAAAACACTACCCTGCCTTCTGCCTTTCTTGGTCTCTATTATATCAACATCAAATGCAGGAAGGTGCAAAGGGTAGTCTTTTTGTCCCTACCACATCTATTTTATCATAAAGTAAGAAACTATTAGAGCAGGACAGCTTCAATTGCCAAAAGGTTAACATGAATATGAAAAAAGTTCCATTAAGAGATTGTGGAGCAGCAGGATCTATGGCAATCTGAGTATCTGCATGACCTTCCTAAATTCTTCACATCTCTAAATTTTATTTTTATTCACTATGCTGGATAAGCAAAACATGTCTGTGCTCCTATCTATTTCCATTCTTAAGCCTTTTTACAATTTGCATATTCCAACATCTCTGCCAGCTAGTTGACAGAGCACAAAGATTTCTTTTCTCTTGCTTATTGGTTAAGTTATATTTTCCTTTATTCTGCTTTAAGTATTCAATAGAATGCTTGAAATTTTTCAATTTGGAGAAATTTACCTTGGGTTGTGGATCATCTTGTTTTCTTAAATGCAATGCTTCATATTCTTCCATGCTCTTCCTTTAGATCATAATGGCTCTTTTTAAATTATACAGTAGCCTTGAAAACAGTTTCTGTAGTTTCTCATTTGGTGCTTAAGGATGCATATAGAGTTTTAGCAGAGAAATAAGGCAAATGATGAATACACCAGGGGCAACACAAAAAACTCTTAAGTGTAAATTTCTGCCACCCAGGAATCTTCCCCTATTCCAACCTGCTCTTTATTGTCATGATTCTTATCATTCTGCTGTGTGATATTTTCTTCACAGCCTTTCTTTAATTACTTATTTGTGATTATGGATTATGTAATGGGTCACAAAAAGATAAAAATGAAATAGCTGAACTGGTTAATAAGCTCTTAATTCACTCTCTCCGGGTATAACTTTAAACCATTGATAATATTTGCATCACTCAGGCAATTCCAATTGTATCCATTGAACAAAATGATTGGCCTCCTTTAAGCATGGAATTTCTCAAGAAATGTTACATGTAAAGCTACTCTAATGAGCCTCATTTAGCCGTGAGATCACAGGCGCTCCTTACAGTAGTTATGAACTGCATGCTGGCAGTGCTCCCATTAACAACTCCCCCAGTAGCGTTAGCCACCGACATGATAGCCCACACTGAGTCTTTATCGTTTATCATGATGATGATGATCTGTGATTACAGCTCCCTGGGTAGAGTTGACTCTACTGTGCCTTAACAGCCATGAAGGAGATATTTAAGTGTTGCACTCATCTGTGATAATAGGATTAAGGCCTTTACATAATATTTCAGAGCAACACTTTGGGGAAATTTTTCTTATTAGCTTTCATACAAATATGAAAAGAATTTAACTGGTTGTCAGTGAAGAAAATGGTGGAAAGAAAATGAATATTGCTTTTAAATACCTAATGATTTTGGCACAATCACAATGAATTGATG
The DNA here is from genome assembly GCF_047511655.1 of Castor canadensis. Classification (NCBI taxonomy): domain Eukaryota; kingdom Metazoa; phylum Chordata; class Mammalia; order Rodentia; family Castoridae; genus Castor; species Castor canadensis. The sequence goes on from NC_133398.1 coordinate 62,986,701, forward strand.
TTTGCTGAGACCTCTTAAAATGCATAAAGCTTAATTTGTCACTCTGATTCTGAGACTAACACAAAGGTTAGAGGCATGAAAGCTGTTTGCACTGATCTTGAGGTCAGAATAGGAGGAGGTGGGTTAAATTGTAGTGTAGTATAATTAGACCATACAAGAGACTTCTTTTACTAAAGCAAAGGCAATTGGACCCCATCATTGAATTGAATGACAGCTAAAAGAAGGAACTGAGAAATTAGTGTGACACCATCTCTGGAGGTCTTTACAAACAGTTTAGATTTTTATTTTCCAACATAAATCTGAAAGGCCTACTAGAATGTAAGTAGTCACAATTTGAAGGTGACAAGTAGAATGCAGGGAAAAAAGTGCCTCCCCCCTTAAAGTCGGTATGGCTCTCATTAGTCAATGTACGAGGCTGGTACATTGACTTTACAATAAATCAGAAAATATGTGCAGGTTTTGCTAAACAAAATTGTAAGCATTGTTTAGAGGCTTACTTAAAAATTTAGATCCCTGGAGGTGGATGGGGTGGTGCACACCTGTAATCCTAGCACTTGGGAGCTGAGACAGGTGGAAATTGAATTCAAGGCCAGCCTGGGCTATATAACAAAATGGTGTCACAAAATGAAGAAAAAGTTAGTTTTCTGATCTCAGCCCCAGAAGTTCAGTCAGTCAACCATGATATTCTCCATTTTAAAAGAACACTTAAGGACTTGAATTTAAGGAATGTCATTGGATTAGGGTAAAGTGTAAGTCTTCATTTTACCCATTTTCTGCAATGGCAAATAGATTCAATCAGCAGTCATCATCAGCAAAATATATACACAAATCTGGATTAGATTGCATTGATTATAAGACATATAACTTGCTTAAGGGAAAACAGAAGAGCAGTTGGTTCATTAAACAAGCAAAGAATTCCAGGGCAGAGATGCTTCAAGGACCATCATCTGGAACCAACAGGCTATGGCATTTTCCTGACATCTTCCTTGGAACTCTCATCTTTATGGTTCCCAGGTCTGGTTTCATTCTTCCCGCTCTGCAGACCAGCTTCTTCTCTTCCACACTCAGAAAATATGATCGCTGGTCATATTTTCATTTATAATATAGGTCCCCTAAAGAAAGAGATTACATTTTTTTCTTATTAGTAAAATTCCAAATGCCAGAGAAAAAACTCTAAACTCTGTTGTGGAGAATACATATTAAGGTATAGCTGGTCACATTACATGTATAGACCTGGGTCATTCCTTGGATAGAAAAAAGGGAAGTTTCCATAGAAGGGAGCTTCTGATCTGGGAAGATAATCCAGTAATTATCCAGTGTACTACTGCAGTGCTAGGCTATGAAAAGTGACAGGAATATAAAAGATATAAGAATCTATACTTGTAGGATGTCTAGTTTACCAAGACAGACGTATGCATACAAAAATAGGAAGAAGTATACTAAGGAACTATTCCTACAGGCTAATCGAATGAGTCAGAGTGAGGTGGAGCACTGGGAAAGGTATCGAAGAGTTGATGGCACTCAGTGGAACTAGGAAAGAAGAGCATTTCGCCAAGGGAAGATTCAAAGGCAAATAGAAATTAATGCTCTGATACTTTCCTCCTCAAGGTCTGAATGACACCAGTAGCATTGGCATCTTGTGGGAAATTATTTAATATGCAGAAATTGAGATACTGTCTCAAACCTACTGAATCAGTCTTCATTTTCACAAGATACCCTGGTGATGATTTTGCAGAAAAATTATATGTGGAAAGGGTAGTACTGAGTAAATTGTTATGATGGAACAAATTGCTTATTGTATAGAGTTGGGTAAAATGAAAACTGAACAGGTAAGGTCAAGAATTGAAATGAGCTTCTATTGCCTGGCTTGCCACAGTCAAAGGTGAGATTGAAGTGGTTTAATGGTGGAAAGGAAATGAGATTTAACCCAGGCAGTTCTTTGTTTAAAACACATGTTTACATTACCTAAATGTACAAGCAACACTTGAGAAGTATATCACTTGACTTCTTCCCATTGGTGCAATTCTCCTTGGTAATGTGAATGATAATCTTTTAACTCTTAATGATATGTATAACTCCCACTCTGTTTCTACCAATAAATTCAATACACTGTTGACTAGAGGAATTTGCTTAGTCCCTATTGGTCAGGACTCCCAGTAGTCACTGACCAATAGGTCAGTCACTTTCAAAAATGGCACAAAGTTAGAGAAGATGTGAAACCAGCTCCCAATTTTGTACTCAAGATGTTGTTTGGTTTCCCATAGAAATAATTTCTCAAATCACACAATGTACTTTAGATACATCCTAGCTTTTATACATATTTGTGGTCTGGACTGAGATAATAACTTTCTTTTTAGACACAGTTACAAGAATAAAATTTCTTCCAAGTTCCTAATGCTTACTTATAAGTTTCCTCTTAAGCCATTCTATACTCTGCCATGAGGGCCACACAGACATGGACATTTATCAAACAACCAGTTTCAAATTTATCAGTGCTAGCTCTCTTTGTAATATCATTGTAAAGTTGTCTACTAAAATTATTCTAAGTGATCTTTTTTACTGTGATTGGAAAGAGGCAAGAAACTCTCTAGTTCACAGAAGTCCTAACTGAAGAGCATTTTTGGTCTATTTCATTCTATCACCAAGCCAAGGCTCAACTTCTTTGCTGCCATCAATAGAAGTAGAATATCTGAAATCTCAGCACTTATGTGTCTTCCACCATTTATCATCCAAATGTGCTAAGAATTTCTTCTCATACCCACGGTGATGTTCTCACAACTCCTGTCTCCACCAATGATAATAAGGCTCTTATAGGAAATGTTGCAGATATCAAGGCCCTGTTATGTTTTTATAGCATCATATGTATTGTGTCTTTGTTGAATATACTAAACTCTGTAACATTTTAGTAAGACAGGTCAAGGAATAAGATATATTGTTTCCTAGATGAATAATGAAGTATACTGAGACAGTGCTTACATATGTAGAGACATTAAACATTGCTTAGATCCTATCTTGTGGAGAAGTAGGTATCATGATCATGATCATGATCCTCAATGATCATGTGGCTTAACACCATATCTTAGAGGTAAGGAACATGAGACTGAGAAAGCAGTGACTTCCCTAGAGTCACATACTACTATGTGGTTGAACCAAGTCACAAATTCATGTCTTGTTGTTCTTCTTCCCTGCTCCTGAACTTATCTCCTCCAGAGAACTAAATCTTTTACTGTTTATGTCATAGTATGTTCTGATTGTAGAATCCAGGAACCATAGTCTTCAATAAGATCAAAATATTTCCACTGAAAATACCTCAGTTACCATTGTGCATTGCATGACCATCCCTGGAAATACTCAGTGGTTTTTCTGTGATATGCTAAGGATGCATTCTTTTTCTCTACAGATGGTTTGTCTATTCCCAATGATAAACATCGTACTTCTTCACAGAAGAGACAAAAATTGTCTGTCATCAAAGCAGTGACCACAAAACAAAAACATTTCTATTTTCCCTATGAAAAGGTTTTGGTATATTTGACCAATGTGTGCCAGAGAACATTTGCAGTTATAAAGCTATTCTAAGTAAATACTTTGCAAACTTCTTAGCATTCATAATGCAAAACCACTTGTGATCTCTGTTTTCAATTGGTTTATTATTTATGTGTAAACTCATGAGGCTGTATATACTTTAGAACATTGTACAGACACCAGTGGGAAATCTAACAACACTCCTATAGATATATGTTTATGTTTTTCTTTTCTCCTACCTTTAAATGCACTGGATATGTCAAAAGTGACTCCCTTATTTTCCTGAAAAAACAAAGCAAAAGGTGACTATGCAATTGTGCATGTTTTATGCAAAATTAAAGTGAAATTGACAAGGGGAAAGCCTCCATTTTTTAAGTATTTTTAACACATAAGCCTAAGAGACTTTTGTTTTCTAATTTTGAATAAATTTATCATGGTTTATGTAATGGAACATGAAAAAATAGTGATTTCATGAAATAAAAAGCACTAACAACTTTTTCATACTTGGCCTGGATAAACCAAGTTAAGTGGCTATGTTTACTGTTCTAAAACAGAATTTTCTAATTCTACAGGATTGAGATAGGAGTGGGAGAGTCTTTAGTCACTTCTATAACACAACAGTGTTTCTGCTTCTCAAATTGGATCCTGATCTCTCTGCCTGCCACACAGGGCCATTAATTCATTGAGTTACTGGTAGAAATAGTAGCAAAAAAATAAAAATAGTAGCAAAGTGACCAAGTGCACAGATCTGGAGTCAAATGGTCTAAATTTAGATCCTGTTTCACGTGTGACATGAAGCAAATAATTGAACCTCTTTGTATTTTAGTTTCTCCATCTGCAAAGGAAGTAATCATACAATTTACTTTATAAAATCATTAAAATAAATTTATACATACACAATGCACATCAGGGTCCCTGATACATGTGTTTAGTAGTCTTAATAGTTATTACTTATCCCATCAAATCTAGAGAGCACCAATTTTAACATGTTCCATGGTTTTATGTGCCACGAAAGCAGTAAATGCTTTGCAGAAATAATTATCATATTTTTTTACATATCAATTTCAGAGATGTTACATTGTGGACAAAATTGTGCTCCTTGGAATCAATGAAATCCTGCTCTCTTCCTGTCACTGTCCAAACCCTTAGACTATGCTAAAGCCAGTAAAATTGACATAATAAGAAAGGAAAAATAAGGAAAGAAATCTTGCTGGTTTAAAGTAGTTCAGTTAGCACTTGCTGTTTTGCTTTTCTTACATTCTAGTTGTATGCTGTGTTCAGCTTCTCCTGATCAGGTGTTACAGCTTCTCTGTATGTTGACCACATGGCGACAAGCTCACCGCTCGGCACACAGCAGACAATTAACCCAAGTGTGTGCCTGGATCAATTCCTAACTAAATTTACAGTTCACAGAAACTCTTTGTTGTGATCAAAATTGCTAGTACCAACAGCAGGAGCAACCAGAACAAAGAGAGCCTTTCTGTAAAAAGAGCTGCTTTTCCCGGTTAACATCTCCACCTGATCTATCAGCAGTGAAGCCTTGTTTTCAGGTCCTTTTCTCTCAGAAAATAGACTGTTATGATCTTTAGACAGAACAGAAGTGAATATATTTTAATGCAGACCCCTCAGACTTAACTTAAAAGTACCTACTGATTAAACTCCCAGTGTGGCTTCTGTAGTGAAGATAGACCTGTCAGTTGGCAATCTGAGAAGATGTTTTCTTTGTTCCATAGTTAAGGGCCCAACCTCACTAAGTGAGATATAAAGGTACAGAAAGTCTCTTCCCAGCTAGCAGCCGTTCTGCATCTTGTAAACAAATCTATCAGGACATAAAGACACAGCATATCACCTTAGATGAAACATTGCATCCCAAACTAGTGTGTATCTCTTTGTTTATAGTCTTTTATTCTTGCTGAACTTCTGTAGTTATTAGAACTCAGAAGTGCAACCAGTTTCTCAAGTTTCAAAGCTTATTTCCATTTGGACTTTTAAAAATCTTTGTTCTTCCATGCATACCCCTTTTTTTTAAACTTCAGACACGTTTTTTCCCTACCAACATAGTTCATATTTTTCATGCTTGAGCCTTTTATTTTTTTCTTGTAGGAGACCTACTCCTCTTGGGGGAATCTCACATAACTCTAGTTTTCTGCTTCCTAATCCTTGTTCTCATGTAAGTTCACTATTGCTAATTGGCTTTGGCCATCAATGGATGTTGTCCAGAGGTCTTTGCACCTGTTCCCATGTGAAGCCCCAAGCTCTCTGGAAATAATTAATCCTGAAGTGTCTTTAGTTCCAAAGCAAGTTTTTTTTTATTTCTTTTATTCATATGTGCATACAATGTTTGGATCATTTCTCTCCCCTTCCCCCCCACCCCCTCCTTTTCCCTTCACCCCCTTTCTCTTCCCCCTACTCCCTCACTACCAGGAAGAAACTATTTTGCCCTTATCTCTAATTTTGTTGAAGAGAGAGTATAAGCAATAATAGGAAGGAACAAGGGTTTTTGCTAGTTGAGATAAGGATAGCTATACAGGGAGTTGATTCACATTGATTTCCTGTGCATATGTGTTACCTTCTAGGTTAATTCTTTTTGATCTAACCTTTTCTCTAGTTCCTGGTCCCCTTCTCCTGTTGGCCTCAGTTGCTTTTAAGGTATCTGCTTTAGTTTCTCTGCATTGAGGTCAACAAATGCTATCTTGTTTTAGCAAGTTTTTAACTTCAAAAGAGAACTATAGTGAAAACCAAAAAAGACTCTATTTTAAGAGTATGATTTTGATTTTTAAATGACATTTGGATTTTAGGGAGAGAGTGGTAAATGTGCACTGAGAAGGGCTCAAGAACTAGGGCTGGAGGGAGCTTTGAAGTCAAGGAAAACAAAGTCCATGTTTGATTCAGCCAATTAGTAGATGTGCTGATTATCCCTGAGCTGCTTACTTCGCTTCTCCTTCGGTCTGTATTATTTAAGATGAGTTATTAGCATCTAGGTATATTGATCTAATGAAGATGAATATAGATCAGGTAGTTAGCCCCTTGCCTTCTGTTGTCAGAACTTCAGTACTCATGAGCTTCCTGTTCGACACTTAATATCACTGATTTTCCACCACAAGTTATTCTATCTTCCACAATATTTCCTTCTCATTCTTCAAAAGAGATCTATAGAAGCAATTCAGAAAAAAGATGGAGGATGATTACGATGTCTGCAGAGTTCTTTTCATATTAAGTCCACATTTTAAAAATCCAATAAAAGTTCTAGAAACTAGTTCATTTTTACTGAAGAATATTAACTCTCCTTGGGTCTTTGTTATTAATATTGATGGCCCTAGACATATTGTTTAATTCCCCTGATGTCAGGGTTTTTTTGTTTATAAGAAGAGCTGTTTTAATGCCTTGGTCTGTTTTATAAACATTTACAAGAGAATAAAAACTGATCAAGAAATAAGTTGTATCCTAGATGAGTCCAAAGTCTCCTAGGAGAAACAGAACCAGTAATTATGGCTGGCCTGGTGGTACATGCTTATAATCCTAGCTATTTGGAAGGCAAAGGAAGAAGGATCACAGTCTGAGGTTATCCTGGGCAAAAGCAGAGACCCTGTGACAAAGTAACTGACAGCAAAAGGACTGGGGATGTGGCTCAAGTGACAGTAAGTAAGCTCAAGACCCTGTAAGTGTGGCATTTAGTTAAGCTCAAGACCCTGCATTTAATGTCCTATACCACAAAAAAATATATATATATAAAAAGCACCAGTATTTATCAGCAGTAGTTGGAATGGGCAATATTGAAGAGAGTCTGCATCTGGAAGCATCTTTCCGGGACAGTCACTGAAGTTTACTAGAAATGCAAGAGCCCAGGCCAAGAGAGATACACATGTAACAACACAGAGGCAAAGAGAAGCATCGTTTGCTTGAGGGACCCCACCCTGGCCTGTGACTGTCACTACAGTGTCACATGCTGCTGAGAGATAAGGTGGGGAGGGTCAAAGATCATGACAACATGTTCAGAAGTCTGTACTGAGTGATCCCAAATGTATTCTGTAGTCATGGAAGCTATTTCCTGCTTCTGTCTCTAAACCTGCAGGTGCTGAGGCACCAAATAAATGTGTCTGTGTTTATATTTCTTCTGAAAACAGCTTTTAGTAAGAAATTTTTTTCCCTTTGTTGGTTATTGAAAGGTGAATTCAGGGCCTTATACTTGCTAAGCAGGCATTCTACCACCTGAACCACTCTGCCAGCTCTTTTGGGTTGGTTATTTTTGAGATAGTATCTCACTTTATGCCCGGGCAGGCTTGAACCCATGACCCTCTTGTTTGTGCTTCCCTGTATAGCTAGGATGACAGGCACATGCAGTCAGGTCAGATGGGGTCTTGCAAACTTGCCCAGGACCTTGAACTGGCCTTGAACCATAATCCTCCTGATCTCAGCCTCCCAAGTAGCTAAGATTATGTTTCAGCTGACTCTTAGGGAGAATTGTAATAATGCTGCAAGAAGAGGTTGATGTGAGGATGCAGCAAGCTATCTGCTACCCCAAATGATAAGGATGTCTTTGTCTGCTTTTTTATTTTTAAATTTCAAAAATGATAGTGGCAGTGTATTTTGTCATAATTTCTCTACTGAGGATAAACAGTTGTCATTCTGTTCAGAAAATAATTGTTGGGCATAGTACCATGTTTGAGGAGTGAAAGACAAGGATAAAAGACAAAGAAATAAGCATTAAACATTGTGTGAATTTGCAGATTTAGCTATGCCCTGGGAAACATTAGTGTTTTAACCCGCACAGATGCAGCAGTTGAGATATTTGGCTTTAACTAAAAAGTTCATGCATGCAGCCTAACCAGAACTCAGTTATTTTTCACTTGCTGAGTAAATTTCCTTAATAACAGACATTCGTCGGTCCTATAGTTTCCAGCCAGAGGTTCAGGGACACTGTTGGTTTAATTCATTTTTCCTCCCCTTGCTCCATCCTTCTCTTCTTTATTTCCCTACTCCCTCCCCCTTCTTTCCCCAAGCATCTTCTTTCTATTTCTGCCAATTTTAAGAACATGACTTCATATCTTCTTCTTCTGCATAATATTTTAATATCATGATAGTAATACCTAGAGGTTTTACAGAGCCTCACAGTATAGACAGTGTTTTGCATGAATAATAATGACAGCAAACATTTGCATACTCTTTTTACCATATGGCACTATTTGAAACACATTGTGTTTATTATTTCATTCATTCCTTCCAAGTAGTTTTCTTTGATATCTCCATGTTTCAAGAGACAATACTAAACCAGAAGGAAGTAACTTCACCCAAATCACATACCTATTGTATGGCAGAGCTGGAAAATGAATTCACATGTTCTGATATCTGGGTCATATTGTGACCACTATAAATACTTGCCTCTGGTGGTTGATTTCCTTGTACTATAGTTTTCAATGTGGACAGATTGTCATTAATTTTCTTAAGGTGGTAACATAGTATTTAATAAGGCATATTGACTGAACTTTCTGGTTGGTAGAGACTCATTGAATAACAACAAAAGGACTCTTATAATAGCTTCTCTCTTCTTGTTCCTGCTTATTTCTTATCTTAATAAAAACTAGCAAGTTTGAAGATGATGAAAGGGTTATAATTTATACCTAAAATAATAACTCACACTCCATCCCAACCTTGTCAAACAGAAAAATGTATTTCATTAGTTGGGCTAGAAATTGACAACTCACCAACTTGATCTGATTTCTAATTTTGATCATCCTCTAGGAAAGTAGAGAAGAGGAAAGAGAAAGTAGAGAAGGGATTAGAGGTATAGAGACATACTCTTAACTCTCAGGGTGGATGATTAGTGTTTATCTGCTTCTTGTTTTGATATTTTACACCTTAGACCAGAGTCTACCTACTTTTCTAATCCTGAAGATAAAGAAAAAGTAAAGACATATACTGGGAAGGTGCTCTCTTCTCCACAAGTCAAATTCCAGCATCATTTAGATAAGGCTCATGATTAAAGGAAAATGTACACTACAATAAATTAAGCTACATAAATCTACTAAAATGATATAATGAAAAAATTACCCTTAAGATTTTGAAAACATTTTCTCATCTATGCAAAATCCTCTTTATGCTTCAGCAACTTAATTTCATATAAAACTACTTTGAAAGATAGGAGTGATAACTTTTTAGCCCAAAGAAGTTTGGCATACTTCAAGATGGCAGGAGCAAAGTCATTGCCTGAGTACATTTATTTCCATTAGCTTAAGGGTTTGTTTTGTTATTGCTTTGTTTGCTTTTGCTCCAGCCTTTATTTCTGTTAAAGTGAACAGTATATGAAGTGGCATATAATTCAGTGAGCTGACTATGAGGCAGAAGCTCAAATATCAGATAGGTAATTGACTAAAGAACATTTTTAGAGTTTCTTTCTCTCCCTTTCACCCCAATATATATTTATATCATTACTATAAAATATGATCTAGGTTGATGTCACATAGATCAGATTCTCACGCCAGGTTTCCCTTTTCGATTCCCATGGTGGTGACACCCCTGCTCTATCCTATAGGTTTAGGTCCCATCTTCTCTATTGGTAGATGTAACGAGAGTGCAGACATGGCTGTGGTGATTGAGAAACTATAATTAGTACAGTTAATGAAGAGTGAAATGCTGCCTCTCTTGTATTAAGAACAGTTAGGGTGCTGCCTTAGAGAAGGTAAGAGAATTTAGTTCCAATCACCCCGCCAGTAATTAATTGACCTCTTTGTCATCAATTGAAACATGAGGAGAATAAAAATTTTCAATGCAAGCATTGGAACTGGTAGATGTTGCTGGGCAACTAGGCATTGATTTCCTTTTTCCTTTCTTTTCTATTCCTTCTGTATTGTCAAAGCTCATGAATTCTCCTATTTTCTTAAAAAAATTCTTCCTCAACTTCCAGAGGTTTGAATCCAGGGTCACAAAATTTCCTCTGTGGACTTACATTTGAGGATTCCTAGAATCTTCGAATCTGCCCCATCTCTGTAGTTTTGTTGAAGAGCATACACATTCAGGGCTTTTAAGTAATGTGGTTAAAGTCACTCAGTGAGTTTCACATCTGATACTTTGTGACAGATGATGTTTTCTTAGTATGCTCCCTCTATGATAAAGGAAAATTGTTTCTGGAAGAACAAAAGAGAGAAATAAATTCTAGGGATACATCTTCAAGCCATGCTAACTTGAAACAGGAAAGATGTTTTACTTTCTATGTGATAACCCAAATTATAAACAGAACTCGAAATTTTGGTACCATATAGGATTGCAGTAAAATATAATTTTTTCTTTTTTGTATTGCCATGATAGGTGGGGGTACATTATGGCATTTACAAATGTTCTTACAATATAACAAATATATCGTCCTTGATTTCACCTCTCCATCATTCTCCTTTATCTCCCCCACAACACACCATTCCTGGAGTAGTCTCAGCAGGTCTTAGTTTTCCATTTACATACTTGTATACACAGTATTTGCACTATCTTCACCCTCTCACACCCTTTCCTCACCTTCTTCTCCCTCCCACTGGTATGGGCTCCCCCACATGCTCCCCTCCCTCCCATTCTGCCCTCCTGTTCTCAGATTTTGTAAATGAAGAAAACAATGACATTTTTGCTTCTTTAATATAGCTACACAGGGAGTCTCCTTTGATACTTCTATGTATATATGTAATATAACCTGAATTGGTTCATCTCCTCTATTTTATTTCTTCTACTTTAGTCCCCTTTTTATGAAGGCTTCAACAGGTTTAAAAATTCTGTATTCATTCTTATATAGAGACTACATCAACCATATTCATCTTCTTAACTTCTTTCTTTTACACTGCCCTCTCATATGTGACCTCTCCCTACCATGACCATTTTTACATAATACTGCTATGTTTGTATTAGGTCTATGTTCCATGTATGAGAGAAAGCATGCAGCTTTTGTCTTTCTGAACCTTGCTAATTTCGCATAAGATGATGTTCTCTAGTTCTATCTATTTACCTACAAACAAAAAAATTTCATTCTTCTTTGTGGCTGAATAAATTCCATTGTATGTAAGTATCACATTTTCTTAAACCATTCATCAGTAGGACATCTTGGCTGTTTCCATAGCTTAGCTATTGTGAGTTAAGCTGGAATAAACGTGGGTGTGGCAGGTGCCTCTGTTGTAACCTGACTTACATTCCTTCAGGTATATCCCTAGGAGTGGAATAGCTGGACCATATGGCAGTTGTATTTTTAGTTTTTTGAGGAGCCTCCATACTGTTTAATTGTTGTACTAATTTACATTCCCACCAACAGTCCTGATGGTTCCATTTTTCCCCACATCCTCTCCAACATTTGTTGTTGTTTGTGTACTTGATGGTAGCCATTCTAACAGAAGTAAGGTAAAATCTTAATGTGGTTTTGATTTGTATTTCCTTTATGGCCAGGGATGTTGAGCATTTCTTCGTGTTTTTTTTTTAGCCATTTGGACTTCTTCCTTTGAAAAAGCTCTATTCAGTTCATTTGCCCATTTCTTCATTGAGTCATTGATTTTTTTTTTGGAATTTAGTTTTTTGAGCTCCCTGTATATTCTGGTAAATAATCCCTTGTCAGATATATTTTGTAAGATTTTCTTCCATTTTGTGGGCAGCCTCTTCAATTTAGAGACCATTTCTTTTGTTGTGCAGAACTTTTTAATTTCTCGTAGTCCCATTTGTCCATTCTTTCTCATAGTTGCTGAGCCATTTGAGCTCTATGTAGGAAGTCTTTGCATATGCCTATTAATTCCAGTGTATTCCCTGCTCTTTCCTGTACTAGCTGCAAGGTTTCAGGTCTTATATTAAGGTCCTTAATCCATTTTGAGTTGATACTTGTACAGGGTTAAAGACATGGATCTAGTTTCAGTTTTCTGCATGCAGATACCCAATTTTCCCAGCAACAATTGTTGAAGGGACTGACTTTTCTCCTTCGTATGTTTCTGGCACCTTTAACAAAACTCAGGTGGGTGTGGCTGCATGGATTCATGTCTGGGTCTTCTTTTCTGTTTCACGGTCTTCATATCTGCTTTTGTGCCAGTACCATGCTGCTTTTATAGCTACTGCTTTGTAGTATAGTTTGAAGTTAGGTATTGTGATACCTCCAATGTTTCTTTTTTACTCAATATTGCCTTGACTACTTGCAGTCTTTTGTGCTTCCAGATGAACTTTAGGGTAGATTTTTCAATCTCTGTGATAAATGTCATTGGAATTTTTATGAGAATTGCATTGAACGTGTAGATTGCTTTTGGTAACATAGACATTTTCACAATATTGATTCTACCAATTCATGAGCATGGGAGATCTTTCCCTCTTCTGTAGTGTTCTTTGATTTCTTTCTTCACTGTTTTATAGTTTTCCTTGTAGAAGTCTTTCACATCCTTTGTTAAGTTTATTCCTAGGTATTTTATTATTTTTTGAGGTTATTGTAAATGAAATTATTTTTCTATATTCTTTCTCAATCTGTTCATTGTTGATGTATAGAGAGGCTACTGATTTTTGTAAACTGATTTTGTATCCTGCTACTTTGCTAAAGCTGTTTATGATGTCTAGATTTGTGGTGGCATTTTTCCATATGATCATATCATCTTTAAATAGGGATAGTTTGACACTTCCTTTCCAATTTGTATTCCTTTTATTTCTTCTTCCTGTCTTAGTACTTTGGTTTGGTATTCCAAGATGATTATGAATAAGAGTGGAGAGAGTGGACAATCTTGTCTTATTCCTGACATTAGAGGAAATGGTTTCACTTTTTCCCCATTTAGCATGATGTTGGATATGGACATGTCATATATAGCCTTTATATATTATTGGCTATATATATATTTAATGTTGAGGTGCATTCTTTCTATTCCTAGTTTCATCAGAGCTTTTATCATGAAAAGATGTTGAATTTTGTTGAAGGCTTTTTTTACATCTATTGAGATGATCACATGGTCTTTGTTTTTGCTTCTGTTAATATTTTGTATGACATTTAATGATTTATATAGGTTGAACCATCCTTGCATCCCTAGTATGAAATCAATTTTATCATATTGCATGATCTTTTTGATATGCTGTTGAATTTGATTTGCCAATATTTTATTGATGATTTTGCATCTATGTTCATTAAAGAAATTGGCCTGTAATTCTCTTTTATTATTATGTCCTTGTCCAGTTTAGGGATAAGTGTAATACTAGCTTCATAGCATGAGTTTGGTAGTGTTCCTTCCCTTTTTATTTTATGGAAAAGTTTGAGGAATATTGGTGTTAATTCTTCTTTAAACATCTGGTAGAAATCAGCAGTGAATCCATCAGGTCCTGGACTTTTCTTTTTTGGGAGACTACTATTGCTTCAAATTCATTGCTTGTTATAGATCTGTTTAAGTGATTAATGTCTTCTTTGTTCTGTTTTGGATGGTCTTATGTGTCCAGAAATTTGTCCATTTCTTCTAGATTTTCCAATTTATTTGAATATATGTTTTCAAATTAGTCTCTAGTTATTCCCTGGATTTCTTTGGTATTTGTTGCTATCTCCCCTTTTTCATTTCTAATTTTATTAATTTGGGTCTCTCATTTTATTCAGATTTGCCAGGGGTTTGTCAATCTTATTTATCTTTTCAAAGAAAGAGTTTTTTGTTTTATTGATTCTTGGTTTGGTTACTTGGTCTCTATTTTGTTGATTTCAGTCTTAATTTTTATTATTTCTCTCCTTCTGCTAGTTTTGGGTTTAGCTTGATCTTGTTTTTCCAGGAGTTTGAGAGGAAGCTTAGGTCATTTATTTGGGATCTTTCTGTGTTATTAATATATGCATATGGTTATAAACTTTCCCATTAGGATTACCTTTGCTGTGTGCCTTCGGTTCTGATAGGTTGTACATTCATTCTCCTAAAATTCCAGGAACTTTTTGATTTCCTGCCTTAATTTTTTGATGGTGCACTGATCATGGAGTAATGTGTTATTCAGTTTCTACATGTTTTAGTATCTTCTGCTGTTTCTTTCATTGTTGAGTTCTAATTTTGTTGTGTTGTAGTCAGACAGTATGCAGTGGTTTATTTCAGTTTTCTTATGTTTGTTAAGACTTCCTTTGTGACCTAAAATATGGTCTGTTTTGGAGAGGATTCCATGGGCTGATGAGAAGAATATATACTGTGCTGTTGCAGGATGGAATGCTCTGTAAATGGCTGTCAGGTCCATTAGAGCTATGGTGTCATTTAATTCTAGAGTTTCTTTGTTGAGTTTTTGTCTGGATGACCTATCCATTGATTACAGAGGAATATTAAAGTCTCCCACCACCACTATGTTGTGGTCTATCTGGGTTCTTAAGTCTAGTAGTGTATGTTTAATGAAGTTGGGTAGACCAACACTAGGTACATATAAGTTGAGAATTGTTATTTCTTCTTGATGTATTATTCCTTTTGTTAGTATAAAGTGACCTTTGTCTCTTCTGACTAATTTAGGTTTGAAGTCTACTTTATTTGATGGAAGTATTTCTACTCTTGCCTGCTTTCAGGGGCCATGATAATGCAAGGAATTGCAAAATCTTCATTGTTTTGTTTGTGTGTCTTCCACTAGAAATGAAGTTTCTAGTTTCAGGACAGGGAATATATCTTATTGATTGAGATAACCCCAATTAGCATGTTAAATATTTCTAGAAATGAACATATGCTTTGGTTTAGAAAAAAAATGACACAGGAGCCTGGTTTGTTATTTGTCACAAGATGTCAAGACAGATATCACTTATCAAGTCCTGAATGAAAATATGTTTTTAGGTTATAACTATTTCTAATATTCCCTGAGGAGACAGATCAACAGCAACTTCCTGGGCAATAGTCTTCTTGCTAGTTGGAGCACTGTCATGGCAGTGCTGAAAGGAGATCAAGGTCCCTGACTACAATTCTGAACACAGTAGAAAAGCTGTTCCTTTAACTAAAATGAATCAATGGAAGCATGCTGAGTACAGAACTCTCATTTCCTGTTGCCTCAATGTCTCTAAAGAAAAATGATCTATAAGATCCATGTCTTAAGGCAAACTTTTAGGGGAGAAAAACGTCATTGCACCCTAAATCTAAAAACCTGCAGGCAAGTTTCAGAGACTAACAGCTTCAGTATTTTTCTGCCTACAGTTTTATCGCAAAAATAATTTCGTGAAAGGAACATCTTTGTTTTCTTAAGACTTCGTCTGCTCTTGGAACTCATTTGCTCTTGAAAGGGGATATAATCCTTTTGTTTTTGATCTATAATCATTGCCACACCAACCAATTGTGTTGCCACAGACCAAGATTATAATTTTTGTTAGAGAATAAACAAATGAACTCTGTGAAATAAAGCCTTCCTTTCTTCCAAATACCCCAAAGAACAAGGAAGACCAATCTGAAAACTGTTAGCTACATTTAAAATAATTTGTAAAAAACATTAAAACCTGCTTTGTTAGAGGTCTTTGTCCTTTTCCAGAGTTATATTCAGGTCATCTCATGCAGCCAACATTTAATAAGTTCTTACTGTGTCAGATGCTTTGGTAGACTCTGTATGTACAAAAATGAATAATATATAATCTTTGCCCTTGAATCCTGAGTCTAAAGATTCCTTTAATTATTTATCTAAATTTTACTCCAAATTCACAATAACTGATTTTGTTAATTCTCAAATATAATGTAGATATGAATTTTACTTCACTATAGAAGGACTTGGAATTTTGCTTATATATTATAGCTACCACATTAGTGATGATGGGATTTTTAAAAAAATTTTATGATATGCAATACATTTTAGGGATTTAAAATTCAGTAGGCCACTGCTGTTAGAGTACTAGCAACTATCTAGGATCTGTTTTTCAAAGTCCATATTTGCTAATTTCGTGGACAGAAAAATAAATCCTTCAAACTCTTAAGCTTTTGGACCTGTATTAGAGAAAATTCATATTTCTCTTTCTCATATTCTATTGAATGTATGTAAAAGAAGATTAAGGAACAGCATTTGTTCTTTATTATGTTTGCCTGGCAGAATAAAGCTGTGGGAGCAGTTTAACAAGCATAGTATTGTGTATTATAATTTCAGCCAAAATTCCCCTAGCTGGATAAAATATATGCCTGCATAAAGAAATATAGAATTCTAAAGAATCACATGGATCTTTTTATGTTTATCCCTTATTGTAAATCATTGGTTAAGATACTCTACTTATATTTTAATATCTATATTGGAAGAAAAGTTCAGACTTTCAAAGCAAGCCTTTTATGATTGTTACTTTACCCATATATCTACTTAAAAAAAATGATCAGCCTCTTAATATTGTGTTTGCTGCCCTGTTAAATTATCAAAGCACATCATCAAATTAGGATAAATTAGATTTAGTCTGTGCAATAAAAACACATTGCCATCTAATATTTTCCTAATACATAATAGGCCTATTAAATAAAGTCACGTATGATCGTTTTTTCCAGAATAAAATTCTGTTTACTTTTATTGGATATCATGATTAATCATGTTTGCTTTTGAAAAGAGTCATTTTACAGTAACGTTACCCAGCAGGAATTGACATATATAATTCTCCTACGAAGTTTAAGTCTGTTCAGATGTTTCCAACATGGGATCTGAGAAGGGGTATATTTAATCTTCTGACATACTGTAGGCCTTATTCAATTTATACAAATTTAATGGTCTATAACTTAGCCAATAGGCTTCTTTCACTGTGTTGATAACTAGTATAAAATAATAATATAAAGTTGATATATTTGTAGTTATCATTTGTGAGGAAGATATTCTTAAGAATGATCAATCTCTTACTCTCAGGTTTGCAATCTTTGTCTACATTTTAAGACTCATAAAAATGTAATTACCAATGAGATAAGTTTCCCTAAAGACTGGATGGAAATTGGAGTAAGAAACTAAAATGGTGAAAATTATATGTTTTACATATTTTATATGTTCAACCTATTCCTAGACTATGAAGTTAAACAGTAGCTGTATTTCTGTTTAGAAATTTATAATAGAGTTGGGAAATAAAGAATTGTTAAATGTAAAGATAAGTTGTAATGAATTTTAACAACTTAAATCAAGAATTACTAGGCTTAGTATGGCTAATTCCCAAATGGATAGTAGTGGGCCCATGTGGAATTGCTTGGGGAAGATCTCAAGGCAGGTATGGCTTGGGAGAGTGGGATATGAGCTGAACCTTAAAAAGAAGGAAGGATTTAGCAAAACAGAAGAAGAAAGTCTTTTCCAGACAAGAAGAATTCCATTGTGAAGAATTCAAAATTGAAAACCTCTGGAATGGACAAAGCAAAACAGCTAAGGGCTGAATTTATGATTATTCATTAGGATTGATTATAAACATTGCAACATTAATATTGAGGTGGTATGCAGCCCAAGAAACACAACACGGCAACCCATGACTTAAAAGGAACTTAAGTTAGTATAAGAAGCCAGATGATATAAAACAAGTATGACACAAATGTAGAAACAGAGTGCTCTAGGCATTCAAAAATGGATTACACAAAGGAATTCAATAAGCCATTTCAAAGACAACTCTAGTAGTCTTTAAAGTTTCAGTGGTCACATACTTCTGGGTGAATTGCTGTTTCTCCTTTGTCTTTGCACAAATAAATGTGACAGTTGTGTGTTTTTTGTTGTGTATTAATGTCGACTACATTCCCTTTGTATAAACATGCCTTTTTCACCAGCAAAAACTACATTTTGAACATGTATCAGTCTTTCTCCAATAGTTAATAGAGTACTCTAGAAGAGGATGATAGTACAGGATGACAACTGCCATAATTTCTTTATGTTCAGATTCAGCAATCTATGGTTATGCGGTGAAGCAAGCCAGTTCTTTGTTAATGACAGATTTATTGAAGACAAGCTTTTAGAAGAATTGTACTAGAAGTCCTATTAAAGTGCTATCCATTAAACCATTAGAATAGTCATTAAAACTGTTAGTGAAGACTTGTTATTCATGAGTTATTGGCCTCTCACTTTTCTCGATAGTTTCTGCCAATACCATTTGCTCCATTATGCCTATTCACTTCCAAAGAATGAATGTGCCTCAGCTTTCTGTCTTTTGCTGCAGAATTTGTGGTGTGTATGAGCAGTAAAGGAGGAGAGGGGAGCACTATTAGGTGGGTAGAAACAAGAGAGAGATTGAAATCATGTGTCCTTTATTCCTATTTATATGGGGTAAAGATTATACTTAAGATTCCATGCTTTTCGATTTGATAAAAATTGCATTAAAAATCTAACCATATAGAAACCTATACCTTGTCTTTCATTACCACAAAATTTTGGAAATGAATTGTAGTATGAATGTATCATTAGACCAAGACTAACAGAGATATCTGGAATTTAATCTGTTTTCTTTACTATCCACAGTTTTGAAATAAGGAATTGAGCCTTATGATCATAAATTTATAGATAATTTATTTATATACCTGAGTGTAGTGGTTAAGAGCTCAGACTTCAAAGTCAAAATTCCCTGGATTCACATTTCAGCTCCCTGCTTTATGGGCACCCAGTGTGACTCATGGGAAGTGTCATAGCTCCTCTTAGCCTCTATTTCTTTATGTACAGTGTGGAGAAAACATTTGCCACTAACTTTGTCCAAGAATTCAGATTCAGTGCATAATGATGATACACTTATCAACATCATTATCACCAAAACAAGCAATAATTTAAACTGATTCCTCTCACTAACATTCTTTGGTGAGTTTGGAGGAAGATGAGCTAGTCTTTTGTTGACTCTTCAATATTGTCTCTTGTTTACCAATCTACTCTGAGTGTTACCTCTATAGACCATAATAACCACTTGAAACACTTGCTATCAATTTTACAAAATACCCTCCAGACTGTTGAATCCTATAATCTGCTCCCTCTCGCTCTAACATGAGAACAGAAAGTTGAATATACAATTGTGAAAAGTGTTCTGTAACTCAGCTTTCTTCTTGTTTTCAAAAGTATTGCAGTGTTCACAAATTGAAAAACTAAAGTGCACAGATATAAACATAAGAAAAAATTTTAAATCATTATGAATGCATACAGCCCAGAGATAAGTGCCAATGCCATTGGGGTGTAAAGTTTTAAATTTGTGAATTTGTATTTGTGTATATGTATGTATGTTTGTATCCATATTACACAGTGTATGTATATATAGACAAACTTTAACCAAAGTACTGTTTTATAATCCTTTTTAATTTAACAGAAAAAATGTCTATCTTTCCATTTCAGTAGACACATAGGAATTACATTAGCAGCATAGTTTTTCATACTGTGAGTCATTTAGGCAATCTCTTATTAAATTAAGGCTCTCTGTAAGCATCTTTCACTATTATAAATTATTCCACAGTGACTATCCCATGCATCTATCCAGAGAAAAGACTTGCTTTTAACTTTCAAAGATTTTTTAGGCAGCATCTAGTGTCTGCTAATATATGAGAAATCTAGCCCTAAGAAATGGATGAATGTATACCTAGCTCAGTCTTGAGGAAGGTGCACCATGAGTTGAGTGTTCATCAGATAGTGAGGACAAAGTGACCCCAAGCCAGATCCCAGACCAGGAAAGCCTCTTGATAAGGTATCATTTTACTCTAGAACACAATCCTTGGTTTTGGAAATATGAATGAGAACCTGTATTCTGGGGACCTAGTTGGGTGCTCTCCATGGCAGGTATTATACTGTCATGACTGAATGCCACCATCTTTTTTAAGAGGTCTAGATACTCATGGAGTTTCCCTTCCCTGAGTCCTCCAATTGTGTGCATCTGTGACTTGCTTTCCTTCCTGCTGATTGACTTAGCATTTCTTTAGATATATTAATGCAGGCAGATTTTTAAGACACATACTGGCATATAATTTGAAGGTATGCAATTGAATTATATACTACTCAAGCACTAGAAGAACTCTATACTTCCATTTCCAGCACACTAAAGAAAAATGACATTAAGGCATAGCGACACCTAATCTTTCAATCATAGTCTTAGATATTATACAACACTACATTAGATACAAAAGATGAAGGATTATGACTACAGTGAATCAGTAATCAGTTCATTAACCTTGCTCTTTGCACCACAGTTGAACACACATCCAATCAACTTACTCACAACTACATTCCTCCCATCCTCCACCTTGCCCCAAAAGAAGGAAAAAGTGGAAATGGCTATAGGCTAATCTGCAGATTTATCAGAAGGCAGGGTAATTGCAAGTTAAAAACACATGCTCTGCTCTCTTCCTTTTTCTATCTTCTCTGCAGCTCTGTGGGTTAGGTTAGGAAGGGTGAATCAGTGCATCAAGCCAACTTTCTTCTGTCCTTCTAGTTTTAAGATCTCATGTTATAGCCTAGTGTTAGGTAAGTGGAGATAGGGTTGCAGTGCAGAAATTACTAATTGCTTTTCCCCACTTGTCAATGAGATAGTTTGTAAGTGGACTTGGTATATTGCAGAGCCTAACATCTCTTTTCCTTGCTGTCTTTAAACACGCACACACAAACACACACACATGCATGGACAGACACACACATACATACACACGTGCACAAACTTACACGTGCACAAACTTACACGTGCACATTTACACATACACATATATGCACACACACACACATGCACACACATACACCTGACCGTGATGTTTGTGATGCTGTCATGAAACTTTCCTACATTCCAAAATACAGATGTGGGTTGGAACAAGTCAGGTTAGCTGCAGTGCCATATAATTTATTGCCCAAACTGGGGTACTCGAGAGTAAGGGAAGGTATTGTTAATAATTGCACTGGGATCACGGATGTAAACTAGATATGTAACCTCTGAAATTGAGGCTGGGGGTGGTTGGCTCGCACCTGTAATCCTAGCTACTCAGATGTGGAGGTCTGCAGGATTACGGTTCAAGACCAGCCTGCGCAAAAAATTAGTGAGACCACTACTCAATACATAAGCTTAGAATGATAGTTCCCGCCTGTAGTCCCAGAAACCCAGGAGGTGATAGATGGAAAGATCACAGCCTGAGGCTGGCAAAGATACAAGCTCTTACCTGAGAACTACCTAAAGCAGAAAAGGAGACATGTATCAAAGCAGGGCACCTGGGTTGTTTCCAGAGCTTGGCCATTTGAAGAGTGCTGTGGTGCACGTCAGTGTGCAGGTGTCTCTACTGTGTCCTGTCTTTCATTCCTTTGGACAGATGCCCAGGAGTGGCATCACTGGATCGTATGGCAGGTCTGTCTTTAACTTTTTGAGGAATCTCCATACCGCTTTCCATAGTGGTTGCACTCATTTGCAATCCCACGAACAGTGTTGTTGTTCTTACCCTTGATTGTGGCCCTTCTCACTGGGGTGAGGTGAAATCTAAGTGTTCTTTTGATTTGCATCTCTTTTATAACCAGGGAAGTTGAACCCTTCTTCATGTATTTACTGGCCATTTGTACCTCTTCCTTTGAACTATTCCCTGTTGAATTCATGTGCCCATTTCTTCACTGGGGTGTTGATTCTTTGGGGGCTGAGTTTTTTTAGTGCCCTGTTGATTCTGAATAGTAGTCCCTTATTGGATGAGTAGCTGGCAAAGATTTTCTCCCATTCTGTAGGCTGTCTCTTGAGTCTGGTGACAGTTTGCTATGCAGAAGTTCTGCCTAGCAGGCAAAAGGCCCTGAGTTCAAACCTCAGTACCACCAAAAAAATTTTTTTCTAACTGAAACCAGCCTATACCAGATCTCTGTGCTTTAGGCTGGGATATTCATTGTTCCATCTGATCAGAATCTTTTCACTCTTCCTACCACTTCCATCGCTTTGAACAGTAGAGCACAATTGTTGCAAAATGAAAAACAAACTCAGTGTATTCAAGTGGTCCATTAATTTTACAAATACAAAATTTTTTCTATGCAAAAAATTTGGTAATATGGTCTGCACAGAACTATCACTTTGCAAAAGCCCACTGCACAATATGTCTGAATAGTTAGCAGGAAATGTGCAGAAGTTGGAAATCATGGCCTGAAAGACTGTTTCAGACGTTAGCTTATAATGGATTTCAAATGTGCCACAGTTAAGAATGGCTCCTGTGAATCAAGTTGCAGCCAAGTGTGAGCTGGGAGCCACTCAGTTTGTTTAGAATGACTTTACATGTCTTGGTCTATCCCAATATGTTTATCATTAGACCTTCAGAGGGAAGCTTATTGAACTATTCCTAAGACTCTAGATTAGAAGTCATTGTTGTTCTCTATCCTGCTTG
Organism: Castor canadensis; assembly: GCF_047511655.1. Lineage (NCBI taxonomy): Eukaryota > Metazoa > Chordata > Mammalia > Rodentia > Castoridae > Castor > Castor canadensis. Next base: position 63,009,404 of record NC_133398.1, read on the forward strand.
TGGTACAGTTTGGTCATTCATTCTAAAAAAACACTTTAAAACCTACTGTATGCTAAACACAACATCAGATAAAACACAACCTCTACAGTAATATTCTCTAGTTCCAGTTTTTCAAAATGGGTAACATGAGAAATAATCAACGTTATATATAGTATAGTATTTTACATGATTTAGCTTTAATTTTATGAATTCTTTAACTTTATTATATTAAACCAATGTATATTTTAAACAAAAACAGATTTTTACAAGTAACCTTTTGGTTTAGAAAGAAGCTAAACTCTAAAGTTCTACATTATGTTAATTTGTTCTAGCCTTTCTCATTTGCTAATCACATGCAGGAGAGAAGAAAGTATACATGGCACTTTGGATCATAAACATTTTGTAAGATACCTAAGCACCATAAGTATAAGTAGTAGAATTAAAGAACTGTCTGGAATTAGATGTCTATATGTAATGCTATGTATTGTTACTTCACCTGAAAAGAGCAATGTCAGTGATAACAAGGGATTCTTAGTATACATACTCTGCCCAGAAATCACTGTGGAAACAGGTGTTTCAACTAGAAAGTTTCACAAAATATATTTTGAGGACAAAATGAGGTGAGGAATTTTTAGTAATTATTTGTAAGTTTCTATATTATGTCACAAACTAGGAGAAAGCATCACTTTTTCTCATTTCATTTTGGATGTATAATTTCTATTTTTCTGATCCAGGAAATGAGATTCAAAAGGCATTGACTGAATGCTAACAAAAGTCTACTCACACTTCAGTTTTGTACTTTGTTTTTCTCTCTCACCTTAGAAACTATATATGGGAAAGGAAAGATTTAACAACAATAAAACAGTAAAACCACTTTTCATAATGCCAACTAAGACAATGCTGAAAGAATAAAATGCATTCTGTCTATAAGATACAAAATAAAATAGGAAAAATAACATTTAAAATCAGGTTAGACTATCCTTTATTTTATAAAGAAGACTATGATCACTTGTATGATTCAATACCACAAAGATTTATCTTCACTATTTTCCTTAGTGTAGCTTTTTAAATGCTGTTGCACTATGACTTGCACAATAAGTATGAAATGAAGCTATTCATCAATGAACTCTTCTATTGAATCTATTTGTTCACTGGTTTTATGAGTGATCAGGTCTCCATCATCAAATGAAAAGGAAAAAATAAGAAATATATGTGGCTACTTGTGCTCTTTATTTTGTTATCTTTGACAGAAAAGTAGATGAGATTCCAAATTATATAGATGGATGTACAGTTATATAATAATAAGTAAAAGGGCAGAAATGGATTTCTTTACCTAAATGAAGTAGGGTACAGTTGCCTAACTTTTATGCTTCCATCTCAAAGTAAACAGTAAGGGGGAAGTAGCCACTGCTTGCTTGCTAACATCATCCTAGATAAGAGATGTTCTGGTATAAGTCAATGGGTAGAACTGGGAGCAGGTAAAACTTCTAGCATTCACTTAATGATAACTTTGAGTCAGGTACTTTACACTTCATAGTCTTATCTTTATACAGGTATGTCAATATTAATAAAGGCTGATAAAAAATTAATGCATTTATCTTGTTAATTTGGTGCCAAAACCTGGTGCCCTGATATCCATGAGAAGAAAGAATGCAGTTGTGAATTAGTATGCATATTCATTATATTCAAAAGATAATTTTGTCTGTTGCCTGTTCATACTTGCCATCCTCCCTACACATCCCTAAGAGCACACAACCTACTTTAATTACTAAATATCATAGTCTCTAAGTGATTTTTAGATGAAGCGACTTCTTTATATATCTTTGTAATTTTTACCAATTCAATCAGCTTTATGTTTTTAATTAGATAAATTTAATCTTCTTATAACATTTTTCTCTCCCAAGTCATTTGAAAATTCTTTAAATTCTTTTTGTTTTTCCAAATAGCATTAGAAATCTGGATGTGTGAACCATATTTATAAAGTGATTCTCTATGATACTCTAGTCATTACAAACATCTTGTATAAATCTGTCCATCCCTTTCTTATTATTCCAGTTATCTGATGTAGGATATAAAGAGCTAAAAACTAGTGTTAGGATTAAAACATATTGCTGCTCCCATTCCTCCAGAATATTGCCTTTGGGAGCTACAAATGTCTGTCTTCTGCATTTAGTAGGACTCAGGAAAAATGTGAGGCATGTTGAAAAGGAACTTCCTAGTCACTTGCTCTACCACTTGAGCCATGCCTTTAGTCCCAGAAAAGGAACTTCCTAAAAAAATAAAAACCACAAAGCTGGGTATGGTAATCCCAGCTACTTGGAAGGTGGAGACAAAACAATCATGAGTTTGAAGCCAATCTAGGGAAAGTTAGAGAGGCCCTGTGTAAAAAAATAAATACAAATTATCGTGTTCGGAGCATGGCTCAATTGGCAGAGCACTTGCGTAGCAGGTACAAAGCCCTGGGTTCAATCCCTGCTACCACAAAAAGAGAGAGAGAGTTTTAAATCTCTAGATCTTAAACTGTATATTCTTTTCCCAACTCTCTTTGGACAGATGTCTCAAAAATAATCTTTTCACAGCCATACACATAAAGAAGTAAAATAGTTTAGCTGAATTCCAGAAGCCACACTGTCATGCCTTACTGAGGTATATAGCAATCCATTGTTTTCACTGATTTCATCATTTTGGATCCATGGTAAATTCAGATAATTTTAATGTTTTTGTAAAAGTGATACTCTCATGGAAATAAGAAAACTTACCCTTAGGACTGTGATATAATTTGGAAGATAAGGTTATGAAAGGGTTGCCTGTATTACCTCACCACATGAATGAATGATTTTCTGTGAGTATAGCTTGTCCATTTTTGCTTGTCTACGTACCAATTCTAAACATGTATGTACAGAAATTACTTTAGGTAATATTCTGTAAGTATTTCTTCCATGATAGGTTGTAGTCAGAATTTCAAATCAAACCCTTGGGCAACTTACAGAGTTGATGCAATTTTTATCACTTGAAGACAAAATATCTGATTGAAACACTTTTTGCTACCTTTGATGAGTGTGCTACATTTATAAATTCTGTATGTCTTCAGTATTGTTGAAGGCAGAGCACATCCACATCCATTCGTTAGTGCTAAGAGTGTTGAAGATTCTTATTTCACTTCTTCACACTGCAGTGGTTACCTGGATTCTAGATACCCTTTTAGCAAAAGACTTAGTAAGATTTGATAACTAATTGGATAAAGGGAGATAAAAGAAAATAAGGACACAAACCTGACATTTGTGTAACTTTAATAAGAAAAGGGAACACACAGCAAACAGATCCATGTTATATGACCTGCCACAGGGGCAAAGATAAAGCCAACACCCTGCCCTCTGACTCTTAGGCATTGCTTATCACAACTTTCCAGTTTATATTATTTCATGAAACTGAACTCATGTTCTTCTCTTTGAAGAAAGTGCTTATTATCACAATTGCAGGCCTTTCCTAATTGTGGAAAATACAGCCCTTCCCAACTATGCAAGCATGGGTCTTTTTTCAAATGGTTATATATTAACTTACCATTTTAAATAGAGAAAATAAAGAGAAGCAAGTGAGGGAGAGAGGATATGAATATGAATGACTAAGAATGGAAAATAGCTTCATAAATACACAGTCAATACCAGATTTCTCTACTAAACCTTAGAAAGGACTTACAAATATCTCAGGGCAAACCACAATAAGAAAGAACCAAAATAGCTTACTCATGTTAAACTACATGGAAAGACAGGATTTCTCTAGATGTTAAGGTTATCAAAAGTTCAGTTTCCTATAGAAAGGAAGGTTTGACCCGTAGTTTGGTTAGTGAAATAGTTGGTCTATTTCTTCTATATAATTAAATTTTTGTTAGTTGTTTTCAAAGCACACAAAACCAGGATGAATCTGTTTTTGTGAGGTTTTGTTGATGAGTTTCTAAAGGAATATTTTGAGGTTTTTCTTTTGCCAGGGTAAAGTGGAACACACTGTAACTACTATTGTGCGATGTTTTGCATTTGTGATTTTTTTCCTCTGGACAAAAAGGTTGAATACTTTTAAAACCATTAAAGGACTTTGCTATAAGGTGATGACTTCAGCATCACCAAGAAAGATCGCTCTCATGTTTCACTCAGGTCTGTAACCTGATGTGCAAAGCTATGATCACTCTGTTCTGTGCTTAGAATTGTCATACAGATTAGTACTATTACAGAGATTTTATGCTCTGCTCTCTTTACATTGTGTGTCTGGAGAACAGCTGTGAAATAATCAAGTAATCTTCTCAGGGATAGCAAAAGAGGAAGCATAGCATGGTCACTGGACCCTCAAACTGGGAGGTCAGAATGCCTAGACCCCGTACCTGGCTTCTCTACCTACCAAGCTGTTTGACTAACTTCTGCGCACTTCAGTTTCTTCATCTACAGAACCATAATAATTATGGTAACCACTTCTAGAGTCTTTGTGAGATAAAATGAGTTGATACTTGTGAAGCACAAGGAAAACATAGGAAATATTATCTAAGTTTTACTACAACTAAATACATTTTAATTCTGGCTTTTTAGTCAAGAACACAATGCAAAATTACATCTATCTGTTAATATGTAGTTTATTTTTCTACTTACCTATTATACAACAGAGATCTAGTTGATTTTTAAAAATTAGAACTTCAAACCAAGTACAGGATAATATAAATATCAACTATTTATTATTAGCAAGTGTCTGCTTGAGATGCTCAATGTGTTCTTTAAATCACTCACAAGGAAGATTTTTCCTTCTATTATTTTGTCATTATTTTTTTCTTGGTAAGGCAAAACTATTGGGTTTAAGATCTATTAGCATTAGAATGGTTTAGTCCAAAACAGTTGTGGGGAGGGACAGCCCAGGATCAAGTACACAGACAGGGATATAAATTGGTTTTTCACCTTCATAAAGTTTTAGGTGTTATTTAGGAAGGATGCCTCCAGAGGATCTGTCTTTCAAAGGAAAAATGAATATTAATATAATGGAGCATCCTCATTTATAAATTATGTACAAATTTCATATGATTACAGCCTGTTAATCAACTTTTGGTTGAATAAACCCACTTTGCTTTATTTCCTGTTCGCAAATTCTCCTCAAGGGAGCCTGAAGAAAATCTAGCCAGTACTTCATCTTTAGAGTGAGTGCTGGGAAAGTGAGGGTTTCACACAGAAGTGGCTAGATAGAGCTAGAGACTGAATAGAAGGAACTGAGAGCCAATCTCAAAAAAACCAAAAGAAAGGATTAATTGAGTCCACTGGGCAAAGAGTGCTTATTTCTAATTGCTTTGAATAATATTGGAGTGTCCTCCGCTTAACTTTATAATAGGAAGATGTATAGTCAGGGTACACCAACCAAAAGTATAAAGTTAAATGGAAATCACTGTGTGTCACTCAAGGTCTGCATTTCTTTTGTCCATGTTGGCAATTTTCTTCGACTTAACAGTCAATAGCAAGGGAAACCAGAGAAAAAGAAACTGACACAGCAACTGTGTCATCTCTAACACCAAGGAAGATCTAAACAGCGGTTTTGAGAATAAGGCCTTATTCATCCTTGATATATTTGCCTTAGTAGCATGGGTAATAGAAATGTGATTTTCCTTAACAAGCTTTATTTTTTTTAAATAGAAAAAATATTAGTATACCTCACCAACTTTCAGCAGTTATTCTTCTTTACTGAGTTTACTGCTTTCAGCATTCTGACAAGCTCTAGAAATAATGACCTGTGCTGTGTATTGTTAAACATTCAGTCAGATAGATAGATACAGATAGATGAGTGCTGTGTTGCACAAAGACAAGTCAGCATTATATAATCAATGTTTGTTTGATCCGTGTAAAACAAGTATAAATGTAAGCTGCATCCCATCTGTTTTATCACCCATGTGAAGCCAACCTCATTTTTAAAACTTGATTTCTTATGTAATTGTCCCAGAATGACACAGGATGATAAGTTGGGAAGAAATATCATTTGGACTGGCGCAATAAAGGATAGTTGTGTTTAGATGTGTCTTCTATGCTGGGCTTGTTCATTCTTCAGTGGTACTCCAAAGGGTTAAAGTAACATCATGGCTTAGTGATTACCAACTAATTATCACTGAGCTTTGGTCTCATACAGACCTGGGTTTGAGGGTAACTGAGCCTAGTTGTGCAAGTTAACCAAATTACTTAACCATCAAATTATCATAATGGTTGTCACAGAGAATGTCCTCAGTAAGATTTATTGAATTAATGTTTCTTTGCTTCCATTTCCTCATCTGCCAAATGGAAAAAAAATACTTACCTCATAATAGTTGTGAAAATGAGATTTCAATGCACAGAAAGCATAGTGACCTGGCAGCTATTATAATTATCCTGTTACTTGTAGGTCTTCTTTTCATAGACCACACTTTAAGCCTAAACATTAACACATGTGGCACACAGATTATTTTTCCATCACAAGTTTTTAAGTTCTTTAATGTAACTAACAAATAAATAAGGCAGTGAGCTAAGAATTTGTGCCAATAACAGAAATGGACATGAGTTAACAGTGACATTGAGTTGATAAATGTAACTCCATTATTAATGAAATCATACCATTTTATACACCTCAGCATTTTCTTGGTCTGACCAACATCAAGGCCATCAGAGTAATAATCTCTTCTCCCCCAAGCACTGAATGTCAGAGAGTTTAGTAGCTTCTTAAGAGATTTGAGAGAATGACATGTGAGAGGCTTGTGTAGTGTACATCAATAGACAGTGGGGTATCAGTGGTAGTTATAATTTCAGGATTACATACCCAGTTATTAGTCCCATGATAGCAGGTGTTAAGCACGAAAATTTTTGCACACTGTACATTGAAGTTCCCATAGTTTGACCTCTAACTCCCATGCTACATAGAGGAATTATTCCAGGCTTTCTCTTCATGAACTTTTCTCAAGAACATTTGCTCATCAATTCTGTTGATTTATTTAAAACTTTTGTTGACCCATTTTCTGAGCCAGCTGCAGTATAGATAAAAAGGCAACTGAAGCTGCATAGGTAGGACTGTGATAAAGGAATTTAGAGTTTAAGCTGTAAACTCAGCCAGAGCCAGGAGTGCCTAAATAGGGACCTAACCTGTCCCTGTACTGTAGAAAACAGGAAGGCAGGATCAAGAATGGATTGGAGTAACAGATTTGAGGAAGGATTTCAATTAGATAGCAGATACTGAAGGTCTGGATTTAGGGAATGCCAGTGGGATTATAGATTTGGGTGAACTTGAAAGATTTTAAAGACAGTTCTTTACTGAGTAGAGGTGTTCTGTGTAGACAAGGTTCCAGGTTGACTTGAAGGCTTCCTCACAGATATCAGAATGCTTTAGTTCCTTAAACTCATGGAATATGTGGCAAGGATTATGCTCTGTAGGAAGACAGAGATCTCCCTGGAGAAACAAACTAGAAATTTCCTTAATAACATTCTTTAGACTCTAAAGCCATGGATTCATTAGACTCTAAAGCCATGGATTCATTTTATTGTACACTATTCAATGAATGACTCTTTTACATGTAGATTAACACAGGTTAAATAAGAGAAAACAGCTTAATATTCCTTAGTAAATTAGAGGCTGCACTATGTGAAATTTTTGGTATGTTTGTAGACTATTCAAAATTGGTAACTTGAATAACTTGTCTCTTGAGAATCTTACAGTCTTGCTGAACTCTGTGCCTTTTTACAGAAAGTATATGAATCTCTGATGTGATAGGTGTTGTGTGTGTGTTACTTTCAACTTCTACATACACACATAAAGGCATGGAAAATACCTGACACCCAAAATAACTACAAAAATGTTTTAAAATCTTTCACCTGAACATAAACCTAATTTGTTATTATTTTTGAAAACTTGATTTTTATCATTTAAAATAATGTTTATATAATTATTCAACTCGCGTTTCGATATACCATGAAGTTAGAAATCTTAAAAAAGTGTTGGTATCCTATGATGAAAGAAAAGGTGTTTTCTTTTCTGTGGAATTGTTGAAATTAACAAGTTCCTTAGAGTTCTGTAATCAAACCTGAATTTGATCTTGAAATAGTAGTTCAGCTTAACTACAACATATATATATATATATATATAAAATATTTATTTTAAGTTGTCAAATAATTTTGGTTGAATGAAGACATCAAAGAAAAGTAATACAACTCAGAAAAATTTTACATAAAAAATAAAAAGCAAACTTGATAAACATGATAAATGATAAAGCTATAAATGATAAATAAAAATTAATTAGACATTGGATTATAATTACTCTGACTACAATGACTATGTAACTGGCTTCCCTATCTTACTGTTCTATTTGAATTGTACAAATTGTCCTGTAATGTTAGCCATGGTGTGTTATGAAAAAACAGACAAAGCCTTAAGTTGCCGTTAGTAGGTGAGCAGGTAGGGAAAGAACCAACCATTATAGCCTGTCCTCAGCAAAGCCAGTAAAACACCAATCAACTTAAAAGACTGAGCTTAGGTCCAGATAGGAAAGAATAGGGAAAAGTAATCAAGATAGAATTATGTTCACAGAACCAGAAGAAATATTGAACCAAGGTAACTTGTAAACTACTGCAGCAGAGAGAGAAATGGAGAAGTAAAAATAAAAACCTTCTTTTCCAATATTAACAGAACATCTATATTGATTGTTTCTCATTTGAATCAATGTTGGTGACTATCACTGTTTCTGACTATGATTAATCATGTTATATTATGCTGCTTATATTAGTGTTCAGCTTCACAGCTAGAACCATCTTGATGGAGTATGGCTTCAGAATTTTCTTTTTAAATCATGTTTGTTACATGTGATAAATGTTTATAATTCTGTGTTATTCAGTATTGATTTTGTGTGTGCTGTTTTTCTTTTAAAGTCAATTGACCCTGGACAGCAGTTCACATGGGAACATTCAAACTTGGAAGTAAATAAACCAAAGAATAGATATGCAAATGTAATTGCATATGATCACTCTCGGGTTCTCTTATCAGCAATAGAAGGTAAGGAAATACAGATGTTATTCATACTGATATTTATTGGGTTAAGTCTGTGTATGAGACTGTAGTTTTAGATAGGTCATTCGCTATCTGTTAAAATAGTTACCTCAGGTTCAGGCATAGTTTATGGGCACTTTTTTCTTTCTTATACAAATATATCATGTATTCTTATAAACAGTATCACTAGTATCAAATGACAGAATGGCATCTCTCATTACCTTATTGCCTCTATCCTAAATAAAAGACTTGATATAATCAATGTTTTTGTGTCAGAAACAAATGGAGGCCTTCCAGTTAACTGATGATTGTTAATGTTTGTGAATGAACAAGTGATAGTCAAAAGGGACCCATAAACTAACTGGATATTTAACAGGCAGGGAAAGGGGATTATTTGTAAATAAATCTGGATATCTACTGGGGACAGTCTAAAGGTTTTGAGTTATTAATGTGGTAATTAATATGAGTTAAGCTCCTTGGACATGTGTGATAAATCTAATTTGTGAACTACTTGGTAGTCAGTCTCTTACAATTGCAGGAAGGGAATGATTGATGGGTGCATGAAGAAGGTAGTTTCCACTTACCTCTTTCCAATAACATCCCATATTAAAACATCTATGAGTTCATATTCAACATTCAGCAATTTATTCATCTTTTGGCCTATAGTAGCATATTTGATTGAAAAGTCCTTAGAAAATAGTTTACAGTACAATTTAATTATTACCAATATCATAACAGCTAGCCTGGGCCTCCACCTATTACCTACTCAGTGTCCAAAATTAATTTGAAAGTGGAAATCTCCTTAATGTTTTCCTAGTAAGCCCCAAAGTCAATACATTTATGTCCAGATTTTTAGGAATAAAAGACATGTGACACTTGAGCAAGTTCATATATGTACCCCATTGCCTCAAAGTGATATTGTATAGTGAAGATAGACTGTTAAATTCTCATAATCAGTTTATTTTTGGTGGATAATGTTACAAACCCATTTTTAGGTGATTAAATATACTAAATGATCAAGAATCAATCATCTCCCTACTGAAAAAAATGTATTAAGTCCATCACATTGGACTAATATTGATTTAGACATGACAGGGTCAGGTAGGTAATCGCTTTTCAAGTCATTCTCAGAATATGTGGTTGATTAGAACATAGGGCTTATATTTTATATTTATATTTTACAACTAGATTTCCAATTTTAACATGTAAAATATACTTAAAAGCAGCTTTTTGTCTCAAGTTTCTTAATCACCTCCATAATAAATGAGAAACAAAACCAAAACACAGATAGAGAGGAGAGAAACCTTTTTCTCACTAACAAAGCAAAGTAAGTGATAGAAATAAAATAAATGAATACAAGATGAGAATCTGTTTGACATGATTTTGCCTGGAGAACTTGTCAGTTAGCTTTTGCTATATTGTAGTATTATTTCCACTCAAAATTAGGTCATTCAATACTACCACTTCTCTATCCATTTACCACTTTTCTTACTGTTATTCTTAACCTGTTATTTTCCACATTGAACAGGAAAGTATTGTGAGGGACCAAAAACTACCTCCTTGTACCTTTATTGTGATATCTGGAAACTTATGCTCATTTTATTGGTATGCTATTTTTATAATATAGAAGCAAAAGCACTTGAATCAGACTAAAACCTGCCTTTTTATAGCTCTGTACCCACATACACCATAAATCTAGAGCTGACCTAGAAACCAAAAGTCTTTCAATTTTAAGTGTTATGCAAAAGGTTAGGAGCATTTAATTGAAGTTTATGGGCTATATGGAGAGTTTTAATCTAGATTACAACCATGGATAGTGTTTTATTTTAGACTAAGCCCTAACCAGCAGGTAATTAAATGGGTAGTCAGTCATCCTGTATCTGCTTCATGGAAGAGAATGCTGTCAATTGGAACCACACAGCCAGTCACTAACTGAGGTTTCTCCTGTACAGGCAGGTGGATAATACAGGGGGCACATGAGTTCATGCATGATTTATAAAATTTATTGTGTTTGTTTTGGGTTCCACCTGGGTAACTGACTTAAATTACTCTGGATGAGGATTTTTTTTATTTTTTCAGTTTGGTTGGCAGTGTTAGTCAGCTTTCTGTGACTATTTTTTTTTATTCATATGTGCATACAAGACTTGGGTCATTTCTCCCCCCTGCCCCCACCCCCTCCCTTACCACCCACTCTGCCCCCACCCCCTCCCTTACCACCCACTCTGCCCCCTAACTCTTCCCCATACCCCCTCAATACCCAACAGAAACTATTTTGCCCTTATTTCTAATTTTGTTGTAGAGAGAGTATAAGCCATAATAGGAAGGAACAACTGTTTTTGCTGGTTGAGGTAAGGATAGCTATACAGGGAGTTGACTCACATTAATTTCCTGTGTGTGTGTGTTACCTTCCAGGTTAATTCTTTTTTTTTTTTTTTTTTTTCATTTTTCTTTTATTATTCATATGTGCATACAAGGCTTGGTTTATTTCTCCCCCCTGCCCCCACCCCCTCCCTTACCACCCACTCCACCCCCTCCCGCTCTCCCCCTTAATACCCAGCAGAAACTATTTTGCCCTTATCTCTAATTTTGTTGTAGAGAGAGTATAAGCAATAATAGGAAGGAACAAGGGGTTTTGCTGGTTGAGATAAGGATAGCTATACAGGGCATTGACTCACATTGATTTCCTGTGCATGGGTGTTACCTTCTAGGTTAATTCTTTTTGATCTCACCTTTTCTCTAGTTCCTGGTCCCCTTGTCCTATTGACCTCAGTTGCTTTTAAGGTATCTGCTTTAGTTTCTCTGCGTTAAGGGCAACAAATGCTACTAATTCTTTAGGTGTCTTACCTATCCTCACCCCTCCCTTGTGTGCTAAAGCTTTTATCATGTGCTCATAGTCCAATCCCCTTGTTGTGTTTCCCTTGATCTAATGTCCACATATGAGGGAGAGCATAGGATTTTTGGTCTTTTGGGCCAGGCTAACCTCACTCAGAATGATGTTCTCCAATTCCATCCATTTACCAGCAAATGATAACATTTCGTTCTTCTTCATGGCTGCATAAAATTCCATTGTGTATAGATACCACATTTTTTTAATCCATTCATCGGTGGTGGGGCATCTTGGCTGTTTCCATAACTTGGCTATTGTGAATAGTGCCGCAATAAACATGGGTGTGCAGGTGCCTCTGGAGTAACTTGTGTCAAAGTCTTTTGGGTATATCCCCAAGAGTGGTATTGCTGGATAAAATGGTAGATCAATGTTTAGCTTTTTAAGTTGCCTCCAAATTTTTTTCCAGAGTAGTTGTACTAGTTTACATTCCCACCAACATTGTAAGAGGGCTCCTTTTTCCCCGCATCCTCGCCAACACCTGTTGGTGGTGGTGTTGCTGATGATGGCTATTATAATAGGGGTGAGGTGGAATCTTAGTGTGGTTTTAATTTGCATTTCCTTTATTGCTAGAGATGGTGAGCATTTTTTCATGTGTTTTTTGGCCATTTGAATTTCTTCTTTTGAGAAAGTTCTGTTTAGTTCACTTGCCCATTTCTTTATTGGTTCATTAGTTTTGGGAGAATTTAGTTTTTGAAGTTCCCTATATATTCTGGTTATCAGTCCTTTGTCTGATGTATAGTTGGCAAATATTTTCTCCTACTCTGTGGGTGTTCTCTTCAGTTTAGAGACCATTTCTTTTGATGAACAGAAGCTTTTTAGCTTTATGAGGTCCCATTTATCTATGCTATCTCTTAGTTGCTGTGCTGCTGGGGTTTCGTTGAGAAAGTTCTTACCTATACCTACTAACTCCAGAGTATTTCCTACTCTTTCCTGTATCAACTTAAGAGTTTGGGGTCTGATATTAAGATCCTCGATCCATTTTGAGTTAATCTTGGTATAGGGTGATATACATGGATCTAGTTTCAGTTTTTTGCAGACTGCTAACCAGTTTTCCCAGCAGTTTTTGTTGAAGAGGCTGCTATTTCTCCATCATATATTTTTAGCTCCTTTGTCAAACACAAGTTGGTTATAGTTGTGTGTCTTCATATCTGGGTCCTCTATTCTGTTCCACTGGTCTTCATGTTTGTTTTTGTGCCAGTACCATGCTGTTTTTATTGTTATTGCTTTGTAATATAGTTTGAAGTCAGGTATTGTGATACCTCCTGCATCATTCTTTTGACTGAGTATTGCCTTGGCTATTCGTGGCTTCCTGTGTTTCCATATAAATTTCACGGTAGATTTTTTGATCTCTTTAATAAATGTCATTGGAATTTTGATGGGAATTGCATTAAACATGTAGATTACTTTTGGGAGTATAGACATTTTGATTCTACCAATCCATGAGCATGGGAGATCTCTCCACTTTCTATAGTCTTCCTCAATCTCTTTCTTCAGAAGTGTATCGTTTTCCTTGTAGAGGTCTTTCACATCTTTTGTTAGGTTTACACCTAGATATTTGGTTTTTTTTGAGGCTATTGTAAATGGAATTGTTTTCATACATTCTTTTTCAGTTTGCTCATTGTTAGTGTATAGAAATGCTAATGATTTTTCTAGGTTCATTTTATATCCTGCTACTTACTATAGCTATTGATGATGTCTAGAAGCTTCTGAGTAGAGTTTTTTGGGTCTTTAAGGTATAGGACCATGTCGTCTGCAAATAGGGATATTTTGACAGTTTCTTTACCTATTTGTATTCTTTTTATTCCTTCTTCTTGCCTAATTGCTCTGGTTAGGAATTCCCATACTATGTTGAATAGGAGTGGAGATAGTGGGCATCCTTTTCTGGTTCCTGATTTTAGAGGGAATGGTTTCAGTTTTTCTCTGTTAAGTATAATGCTGGCTGTAGGTTTGTCATATATAGCTTTTATTATGTTGTGGTACTTTCCTTCTATTCCCAGTTTTCTTAGAGCTTTTATCATGAAATGGTGTTGGAGCTTTTCAAAGGCTTTTTATGCATCTATTGAGATGATCAAGTGGTTTTTGTCTTTGCTTCTGTTAATGTGGTTTATTACGTTTATTGATTTTTGTATGTTGAACCACCCGTGCATCCCTGGGATGAAGCCTACTTGGTTGTGGTGAATAATCTTTTTGATGTGTTGCTGAATTCGGTTTGCCATTATTTTGTTGAGGATTTTTGTGTCAATGTTCATTAAGGAGATTGGCCTATAGTTCTCCTTTTTGGAGGTGTCTTTGCCTGGTTTTGGGATAAGAGTAATACTGGCTTCATAAAATGTGTTTGGCAGTTTTCCTTCCCTTTCTACTTCGTGGAACAGCTTAAGGAGGGTTGGTATCAGGTCTTCTTTAAAGGTCTGATAGAATTCAGCAGAGAATCCATCAGGTCCTGGACTTTTCTTTTTGGGGAGACTCTTGATTGCTGCTTCAATTTCATTTTGTGTTATAGGTCTATTCAGGTGATTAATTTCCTCTTGGTTCAGTTTTGGATGATCATATGTATCTAGAAATCTGTCCATTTCTTTAAGACTTTCAAATTTATTTGAATATAGGTTCTCAAAGTAGTCTCTGATGATTTCCTGAACTTCCATGGTGTTTGTTGTGATGTCCCCTTTTGCATTTCTGATTCTATTAATTTGGGTTTTTTCTCTCCTCATTTTAGTCAGGTTTGCCAGGGGTCTATCGATCTTCTTTATTTTTTCAAAGAACCAACTTTTTGTTTCATTAATTCTTTGTATGGTTTTTTGGTTTCTATTTTGTTGATTTTAGCTCTTATTTTTATTATTTCTTTCCTTCTATTTGTTTTGGGATTTGCTTGTTCTTGTTTTTCTAGGAGTTTGAGATGTATCATTAGGTCATTGATTTGGGATCTTTCAGTCTTTTTAATACATGCACTCATGGCTATAAACTTTCCTCTCAGGACTGCCTTAGCTGTGTCCCATAGGTTCTGGTAGGTTGTGTTTTCATTTTCATTGACTTCCAGGAACTTTTTAATTTCCTCTTTTATTTCATTGATGATCCATCCTTCATTAAGTAATGAGTTATTTAGTTTCCAACTGTTTGCATGTTTTTTGTCTTTACTTTTGTTGTTGAGTTCTACTTTTACTGCATTGTGATCAGATAGTATGCACGGTATAATTTCTGTTTTCTTATATTTGCTGAGACTTGCTTTGTGCCCTAGCATATGATCTATTTTCGAGAAGGTTCCTGGGCTGCTGAGAAGAATGTATATTGTGTAGAAGTTGGATGAATTGTCCTGTAGACATCAACTAGGTCCATTTGATCTATTGCATATTTTAGATCTTGGATTTCTTTATTGAGTTTTTGTTTGGATGACCTATCTATTGATGATAATGGGGTGTTAAAGTCTCCCACAACCACTGTGTTGGCGTTTATATATGCTTTTAGGTCTTTCAGGGTATGTTTGATGAAATTGGGTGCGTTGACGTTGGGTGCATACAGGTTGATAATTATTATTTCCTTTTGGTCTATTTCCCCTTTTATTAGTATGGAATGTCCTTCTTTATCTCGTTTGATCAATGTAGGTTTGAAGTCTACTTTGTCAGAGGTAAGTACTGCTACTCCTGCCTGTTTTCGGGGGCCATTGGTTTGGTAAATCTTCTTCCATCCTTTCATCCTTAGCCTATGCTTATTTCTGTCGGTGAGATGGGTCTCCTGTAAGCAACAAATTGTTGAATCTTCCTTTTTAGTCCATTTCGTCAAGCGGTGCCTTTTGATGGGTGAATTAAGTCCGTTGACATCAAGCTTTAGTACTGATAGGTATGTTGTGATTCCTGTCATTTAGTTGTCTTAGTTGTTTGAAGGTTTAATTGTGTGTACCTAAGTTGAGGTTACTCTGTACTGTCTTGCTTTTTCTTTTCCTGTGGTTTGGTGCTGCCTGTCTTTTTATGGTTAAGTTGGGTTTCACTTTCTGTGTGCAGAATCCCTTGAAGAATCCTTTATAGTGGTGGCTTTGTGGTCACATATTGTTTTAGTTTCTGCTTATCATGGAAGACTTTTATTGCTCCATCTATTTTGAATGATAGTTTTGCTGGGTAGAGTATCCTGAGGTTGAAGTTATTTTCATTCAATGCCCGGAAGATCTCACCCCATGCTGTTCTTGCTTTTAATGTTTCTGTTGAGAAGTCTGTTGTGATTTTGATGGGTTTACCTTTGTATGTTACTTGTTTTTTCTCTCTTACAGCCTTCAATATTCTTTCCTTAGTTTCTGAACTTGTTGTTTTAATGATGATATGTTGTGGGGTAGTTCTATTTTGATCTGGTCTGTTTGGTGTCCTGGAGGCCTCTTGCATCTGTATGGGAATATCTTTCTCTAGATTTGGGAAATTTTCTTTTATTATTTTGTTAAATATATTACGCATTCCCTTCGCTTGCACCTCTTCTCCTTCTTTGATGCCCATGATTCTCAAGTTTGGTCTTTTGATGGAGTCGGTGAGTTCTTGCATTTTCTTTTCACAGGTCTTGAGTTGTTTAAATAATAGTTCTTCGGTTTTTCCTTTAATTACCATTTCATCTTCAAGTTCTGAGATTCTGTCTTCTGTTTGTTCTATTCTGCTAGATTGGCCTCCGTTTTGTTTTGCAGTTCTTTTTCATTCTTTTTTCTGAGGTTTTCCATATCTTGGCTGGTTTCCTCTTTAATGTTATCTATTTTTGGCCTGAGTTCATTTATCTGTTTATTCATCGTGTTCTCTCTTTCACTTTGGTGTTTATACAGTGCTTCTATGGTTTCCTTTATTTCTTCCTTTGCTTTTTCAAATTCTCTATTTTTGTTGTCTTGGAATTTCTTGAGTGTCTCCTGTACATTTTGGTTGACCCTATCCAGTATCATCTCTATAAAATTCTCATTGAGTACCTGTAGTATGTCTTCTTTTAAATTATTCTTGTGGGCTTCATTGGGTCCTTTGAAATAGTTTATCTTCATTTTGTTGGAGTCTGGATCTGAGTACCTGTTTTCTTCATTCCCCTCTGGTACCTGTACTAATTTTTTGCTGTGGGGAAACTGGTATCCCTGTTTTTTCTGTCTTCCCATCATTGTCTTTGGTGTTGTTACTGTCCCTGTAGTGTGTGCAATTAAGTATTTTCTAGCTTGTTATAATAACAATGGTAATATTTAGAATGGAAGAGTGAGCTGAGATGGAAAGCAAGAAGTTAATGAAATGGGAAAAACAAATACACAGACTGGAAGGAGAAATCAGAACAAGGTATGAGAAGAGAAGGTTTCAAAGGTATAAACAGGGAGCTTTTAGTGTACTAATCGACAGTAAGCTGAGCAGACATTAGAGAGAGAGAGGATTGAAAATCAAAAATAAAAAAAATAAACATAAGAATAAAAATAAAAAATAAGTAAATGAAAGAAAAATCTATGTATAAAAAATGTATTAAAATAAAATGAAAAAATAGAAAATTTAAAAAAACCAAAAAACCTCCAAGTTCAAATGCAGTGAAGTTTCAGTCTTAATAATTTGGGTGTCCGTCTCAGTCTCCAATCCTGGAGATGGTGCCTCAGATGTTTTTCTGTAGTTGTCTCATCAAAGGGCATGCATTAAGTAGAACAAAACTACACACACACGCTCATAAAAAACCCTACCAAGTGTCCCAAGTTCAAATGCAATATAGTTTCAGTAAGATTTTCAGCTTGCAGGTGTAATTAAGTTGTTCTCTCATCAAAGGTAGGGAGACAAAGAAAGAAAAAGAGTCTGGAGACAATTCTGAGAATGGTATCTGCAGCTGTGGCTTGCCTGCCCACTGCTGTCAGCCTGCTGTTGATGGAGGCGTTATTTATGCAGATCTCAGGGGTGAGCTTAGCACTCACCTGGCCCTGCAGGCTTTGTTTACTCAGATTTCTCCTGTGAGTGAGCCTCTGCTGCAAGCTTTCCCTTTCCAAGCACACTGGGAAAGGTGACACTGCACCCGCATTTTCAGGCCTGCGTGTTTATTTACAGTTCATGTGGGAGATGGGTCTTCCCCCCTCTCCTGTGCAGTTTTCCTCCCACCGCCACTTTCACAAGCTTTCCTGCTCCTGATTACTGGGTGGTGCTGCTGCTCCTGCCAGCTGCCAAGTTTGTTTACAGTTCATGTGGGAAGTGGGTCTTCCCTCCTCTCCTGTGCAGTTTTCCTCCCTCTGCCACTCTCACAAACTTTCCCGCTCCTGGTTGCTGGGTGTGCGCCCCCGCTCCCACCAGAGGCTCTCCGGCCAGGCTGGCTTGTTTATTTACAGTCCCGGGAAGGATTCTCTTCCATCAGTCTTCAGTGCTCAGTGTGCCCCACCCTCTTTCCCACGTGTTTTTATTGCTCTTTTTGCTTATTACTCAGTTTCTGTTTTTTCCCCGGGTGGAGGTTAGTCTGTCCAGGGGGCTATGCTGCTCTCGCCCAGGCTTGTCTGTGGGAGTACCGCATACTGTGAAGCTCACCTGGTCCTCGTCTTCCCAAGCCATTAGGGCGCCAGAGACTGGCGGCCTGGGGGCCCTCCTGGTTTCTCCATTTAATGTGAAGTGGAGATTCTCTGTGCCAGCTGGAGGTGTGGAGGGGTCAAAGTTATGCCTCTTCTCAGTGATTATGCCTGCAAAGTGTATCTCCAGCATCTCTCCAAGATTTCACTATAGGAAGCTCGCTTTCTGCTTCCTCCCTCTAGCCACCATCTTGGAATCTCCAGCTTTCTGTGACTATAACAAATACCAGAAAGCACAGGAGACAGAGGAAATGGTAGTGTCCTTCCTGGCTGAGGATTTTAAATTTTGTGTTTTTGTCATTCTTCTAGTGGAGCTAGCTACTTTCTTCATATTACTGTGCTGAGGATCTGACATTAGAGAACTATTAGAAATGGTCACAGTGGTGTTTGTTGTCTTTGCATTGCTTCAGAGAGCAAACTTTTACCCTACTTCCATTGAGAATATGACAGGAGAAAAAAGTAAAAATAGTCAGGAATTATGGGTAAACACCACTGTGCTTGTATTACTTCTTGAAAATGGTGACCCTTTATGACTAGTTTTCAAACCACAATAATTTTACTTATACTGAGAAAAATACAGATTAAATTCAATAGTCCTAAATATAAAAGCCTTTCAATTCTTGAGTTATAAGGTAACGAGATAGAAACACAATTTTTGACAAACCCAATACCCTCCATGTTTAAGCAGTCTTAGGACAAAACTAATTTCTCAACAAGAGAGATAATAGGAGTTAGTTTAATTATTTATGACAAATATTTTTAAATAAAGATCAAATATAGAAGCTAATACTGTGCATACGTAAATATAATATGTAATAATATTCTTAGTTTTATACAATTCAATATTGTTCAGGAAGTATACTTCTAATAGGAAAACGAAATGGGCAGACAGGATAAGGAACACGGAAATCTAAGATTGAGGCTTTGCTCAGTCACTAACTAGCTAGGCAACCATTACTTCTCTGAGTATTAGTTTTCTCAATTATAATTGCTTTCATTCTTAACTTCTAAGAGTATCTCTGTGTACTTTCCATGTCAGTTATTTTATTTACTATACGTAAAGTCTAATGAAGTGGCAGTGTAAATATTTTACTTGATATATTGGTATCCATTAGCAATGAGAAGACTGAAACTCAGACAGAGAATTGGCTCAGAACTGCACCAAGTATAAAATACAGCTCTTGTTAGAATCCAGCTCTTCTCATTTCTCCACCAGAGCTTCTCCTAACCCACATCACAGTGTTTTCCTACTGATCGAGGATGTGAACTGTGTCTAAGTCCCATAGTATGGAACCAAAAGCCCAGCCTTATCTTTTTGCCTAAAAATCCATTTTGTCTCTTGGCACTAGGTTTATGCATAATACAAACATTATATTTTGTAATTTCATTTCCTATTTTATAATAGGAACAGTGACACTTTAGTAGGAATCATCAGTGATCCAGGCACATCTGAGCCCTAACATTGCAGAAGACCAGGTACATCTATATCTAACTGATTCTACAGGTGACCTCTGCTGCCTTTTAAATGTGTCATCAGTATTTTATAAATCCAAGAACATCAATTGGTGACAGCTTATTTATCATAATATCTTAAAACTAGCAAAGATTAATTATTGCATTCCTGTAAAAAAGAGTTTTTATTCTAAAACAATTCATCTTTACTGCTGCCAATACTTTAATTAGTAAGGTTATAACTAGCACTTCCCTTTAGAAGCCATATTGGCAGGGGCTTTTAAAAAGTTGTTGGCCAAGTCTAAATACAAAACAAACTTAAAATGCTACTTTTCAACGGAACAACAAAGATAAGAAGTTACAGCAGACTCTTATCGGGGTATTTATTAAGTGGCAGGCACCAGGTCATGGATTTTATGTGTATTATCTGTACTATTCAACACAATCTCGAAAACTAATTATTGTCATCTGAATTTACAGATGAGGAAACTGGAACATTAAAAAAGTCAAGTAACTTTTTTATGATTAATAGCTAGTAAGTGGAAGAGCCAAAATGCAAATCTGTATGAATCAGACTCAAGGCTGCTGTTCTCCCCAGCAGACCACTGGGACCGAGGCTACTTTTGAAGTGATGGTGACTTTGCCTATGCATGTCATATCCAATTCAAAACCAGTACCTTTTTGGCTAGGAGGACTGTCTTGGAATTCTGAAACATACATTTTGAAACACTTGTGCTAGAAACCATAGAGCTAGAGGTTTTCAGACATGTTTTTTAAAGACTCCAGTCAAAATGAATTCTTTCAAATAATAAATGACACAGAAATGCTTTTCAAGTGGGTTTTGTTATTTGTTTAATATTACTTTTTAAGCTACATTGGGAAGAGCACTGGATAAAAAAGACAGAAGGCTCAGTTTAAGTAGTTATATGATCTCAGCATGTCACTTAATGCAGTTAACAGTTACTCTTTGGAAGAGCTGGATTCTTTGAGAACTTGATGTACATTTTGAACTCCACTCAAAACCAAGGGGCAGCCACACATTACATTTGCACACTCATTTCAGGGAGTTCATGGGACACCCTAGTCTGCAAGCTCACTCTCTCATTTAGAAATCCCTGACTTAGTGTCTTTTGTTCTGTTTCCCCCAGAAAACAAGGATGCTAAGCCCCCCTTGCGGTCCCTAATATTCTGAGTGTTCATTCTAAATTCTAAGATCAAGAGATAATATGAGTAGGCAAATAAATGTTAAATCTTAGACCTTAAGGTATTAGCTCCTTCAAGAAAACACACACACATACTTTTAAGCCAGAATTTTCCTTCTAATCAGGATTATTGGCTGGTGTGTTACTATCTCACCAAAGCAGATATAAATAGATCCATCTACACGAGAGTTAAAAAATGCTGAAGAATAAGGCACAACATGTTATATGCATTCTTTAACACAAATATTTATTAAACTGATTTTTTAATACTTGGCAAAATATGGGTCTGTGTCTTAGTCTGTGCAACTATAATAAACTGCTCCAGAACGGGTAGTGTATAAACAAAAGATTTTTATTTCTCACATTTCTGTGAAAAAGTGTCAGAAGGTTAAATGTCTAGTGAGAGCAGGTCTCTCAGCTTCCAACATGGTTCCTTATTGCTGCACCCTCCAGAAGGGAAGAATGCCATATCCTCATTTGGCAGAAGGGTCAGAAAGGGAGTAGTAAACCCAATCCATCAAAATTTATAAGGACCCCAAAAGATTTAATCAAGTTCTGAAGCCCCCACCTCTCAACATCACATTGGCAATTGTGTTTTAACATTAACTGTTAGGGATGCAGTCAGACTATAGCAGTGTGTTTTAATTTTTCTCATAGGAAGGAGCATATGTTTAGAGACAAGCACAAAAAATGTATTTATTCACTTCATCTCTTTAATGAGTACCTTTTTTAAAGGCCCATGTGCTTCTCCAGATCTTGTTTTCTAGGCTTTTCTTGCTTCTGAAAAGCTTTCTTAGATGAGTTACTGTGCCTCAGCTTCCTTATCTGTGTAGTGGGATTAACAGTACCTATCTCCTAAAATCAGTAGGAGTTTTGAATGAATTAATGCATGTAAAACCCTTAGAAGAGTACCTGGCACAACAAAAATGCCTAATAAATACTGGAAACTATTAAGACTGTCCTCATTAGTGTTATGAATTTTATCATTACTGCAGATAGATCCCTTCATCCTCACATGGAATTTCTTTTGCATATGATCTATTGAAAAATTAATACTATCCAAACAAGAAAGCTACAGATATTAGGAGTATTCCACAAAGCAAAGGAAAATATTAGTACTTGATAAATGGAAGGCAGACCCATAATAGCATTACAAATTTCAACAGGGGGACGAGTGTGTCATTTTAAATAGAAATTCAAAATATATCATCTTCTAGTAGATTTGCATAATAAGAGCAATTCAAAAACTCCATGTGTAAATAGTATAGATGATGTTAGAACAACTTGATTACTTGTGAGTTGGGCAATTTAACACCTTTAAAATGAGAAACCAGCTTACAGGAAATCACCACCCCCTAAGATAAATCTTATTTTTAAAAAGTAAATAAATAAACCCAGAGGCTATTGCTATTCTTCTGTCATGTTGATTCACCATTTGCCACTCCACTAGTGTACTACTTTCCATGGTGTCTTAGCCTGTCTTCCAGAGTCCAGCAAGCCTACACCAGTTCATTTAAAACTGCTCTTAGTACATGTTATCATGTTCTCTAATTTTACAGCATACCTGTCCTGCGTAATACCTTTACCTTTTATTCAGGCCATATCTTGTAACCTGAAGTATTTTCAATAAGTAAAAACAAAATCAGCAAACAAGCCAACAAATAACTAAAACCAGAAAAATAAATTTATATTATCTGCCCACCATTTTCTTTTTTATGAGCCTTTAACATTAAGGTCTTTAATATATGAGCCTTAATATATGAAGCCTTCCAAAAAGCATAACACAATATGGCACACAAATTTTTTAAAACAAACTTAAGTTGTTAGATGAAAGTATACATTGACATATATTTTCTATAAGTTCAATGGAACTCAAATTATAAATAATGTAAAATAATTTTCTTGTAAGGCTTTAAGGAGATATATACAAAAATTATCAAAAAAGGCTTTAGTGTTAAATCTTATACATCACAGTAGCCCAATATTTTCTTATAGAATATTAATTATAGTGAATATAAATGCTCCATATGAAGCTCTAACATCAAATAATTAAAAATATTTGCCCCAGTAAAGAATTCTTTTGATGGGGGGAGGGATAAAGGAGAATGGTAGAGGGGGAAATTCAAGTATGACATATTTGATACACTGTAAACACTTTTGTAAATGCCACAATGTACCCCCACCCAGGACCATTTTTTAAAAAAGAATTCCTTTGATATTTGCCATGTGTTCTTTCCCACATCACCTCAATAAATATGACCCTTTTCCTCCTCTAGTTGTGCCTCTTCTCCCAATCACTATTGACTGGCATAGTGTTTGTTTTACTTAGGTCTTAAAATTGTATTTAAAATGCTGAAGGAGGTTTATTAGGATATATACTCCATTTTTCAAAAAACTTATTTTTATAAATGCCATCCAATTATTGGTTGAGTTGAGTCCTTTTTTTTTTCACATTGTTCATGACATCAATCATTGATTTAGGCAGATGGTACAGTTCATTTTGCATTTTCAGTCTTTCACTTTTTATTTTTTATTGTTTTTTATTTTATTCAAATGTGTATACATTGTTTAGGCCATTTCTCCCCCTCACCCCCTTCACTTCCAGGCAGAACCTGTTCTGTCCTCTTCTCCAACTTTGTTGAAGAGAAAACATAAGAGATAATAAGAAAGACATAAGATTTTTGCTAGCTTTAGATAAAGATAACTGTACAGAGAGATTCCTGGCATTGCTTCCATGAGTCTTTCACTTTTTAAATGAACTGTTTACAAGTGTGGCACAATTTAATCCTTTTATTTCATGGATTTTTTTCATACATAAAAGCATCTCTCTTTTTGAGGAGCAGTGAGCAGACAGATTTTTATAGCTTAATTTGTCTTAAGTAACATACTTGATAGGATTTAGCCTCGGATATTTGGAACAATTTCACAGGATGCTTGCAATCTTTGTAAAAGTGATCTAATGAGAGTTGCCTGGCATCCTTTTTCTTCATGTAGCTGAGCAAGTGGTGTGGGGACTTGTCACTTCCCACTTTCTGCTTTAACCTATAACCCAGAAAAGAGAGAAAGATTGTTAAGGGATGGCTGGTTGTATTGTTTTTGTATTTACTCTTTTTCTTAAAAAGCTAATCAAAGAGTAAATCAGAAAGCCCTGAGGATGAGTTTATCTCTATTGTCTTAATTCAGTTATTGGATTTTTTTCACTTTTATTGTATATCTATGCAGATTACTTCAATTAATCTACACTTCATTTCTTTGAGGCAGTAGAGAAATATGCATTACCAGGGATATGGCTCTGTTAAAATACAAGAACAGGTTGTGAATTACTGGAAAGTTAAGGAAACATTTTATCCACTCTGTTAGTTTTTCTTTTGCAAACATAGAACCTGGAAAGACTTCTACATTTGGAATTACATTTCATCAGTAGAGTATTTAAGAATGAATGGGCTTATTTCATTTCTGTTTATTACAGTTTTTACAATAACTATTCACGTGGCATTTTAGAAATTTCAAATGCATTCACTCACTTGACTCTCACAAAGAATGTTGGCTTGAGGATGTTATCATGATGTTGATCATATATTCGTGATGAAGAGAATGATGATCTGAGCTCTACCTGTAGATACAGCTCCAACAGGCAGCATATCCCATCCTTGATTCTTACTATTCTCTTGCTAGATGAAGCCTTACAGTAACTATACCCTTATTAATAACCTGCTGATGCCACCATTCGTAATGTGACTGAAAAGGTATTGTGCTTCAGTGACCTAAGGTCAGCTTTATTTCAGGGCAGAGTCCTCCTTATTGAGAAATGAGTTCCTTCTAGCACTGGTGATGATAATTCTCCAGCCTGTGTAGCTTATCTTGCTATGTATTCAAAGATAGTTCAAGCTTCCACCTCCTTTCCCATGCCGTTCTCTGACACCACCCAGCTCACAGATACAGAAAATCAAACAGAGGAGGACACATAACACTGAGGAGGTACAGGTTGAGTTCACAGATACTTTGAATATTATCCATTCTCACATTTGCACACTGTGGTGATAAACTACCATGCCCACAGAGCAAGGCATGCTTTTGAAAAAATTTCTGTGTTTTGCAGAAGCAAGAAGGGTAATTTGCCAAATTGTAGTTACATTAGGGGATACTGTGCTACTGTGTCTTGCAAGAAATGTTTGTGTACTCTGGGGGATTGCAAAGAAAATTCTTCATTCTGCCAATTCTGATGTAGCCATGGGTTGCTGTCATTTACAAGGGAAGGAGAATGAAAGCCTTTATCTTTTGGAATTAAATAAATGATTACTGACTTTTGCTTTCCTATTTTCTGTTTTCTGAGTTAGGTGGTGTCAGCAAAGTAATTTTTTGTGCATTATGGGTTGTGAAAATTGCAGTTTAGGCCTTAACCAGCAAATTCACTGTTGTTACAGATTTTTGTTTGTTTGTTTGTGTGTTCGAATAGAAGGGGGGTAGGATTTACTAAATAAAAGGTAGCTTTTGCGTTGTGTTGGGTCTTGAGTGCCTGCCTTACAACAGGGAATAAACTGGTTTGCCAAAGAACAATTCCTTTTTGACCCAACCTGCACTTCATTAAGGATTTGTAAAACTTAAAGGAGATGTACCTGGGTTGGGGAGCCACTCTGTGAGGTGAAGCACAGAAAGCCACTCATCACAGAGTCCCTTCCTCTTCACCTCTGCAATGCAGCAGCAGATTGTCCACGGTAGCCATGATGAATTCTGCCTCCCTTCTAAGGCTGTGCATTACTCACTCTCACTGTCTCCTGAACTCCAAGGAGAGCTGCTTTATACGAACAGACTGCCTGCTAGCCTCTTACCACCACTTCCTCTTGTTTTCTGCATTGTTTAATTTTTAATCTCACCAGTATCAATTCAAGATTTGAAGTATCAATCTCACTGAAAAATCTCATCTCAGCACATCAGAGGTAGAAGCAATAGGAAGCAGCTTAAAAGAACAGCAGTGTGTTCAAACTAACTTGAGCAGCACAGAGCCTCTATTTATCTTAAAATAACTTTGCAGAAATTTCCAAATCCAAGAAGGTTAAGAATGCCATAGAAAGACTTCTTATTTAGACTCAAAAGAACTTGAAGGAATCAATTTTTCCAACATGCCTTGTTTAGCAGATAAGCAATCACAGGTCTGGAGAAGTTAAATGGCCAAATGTCAAAGAGCAAACAACCTGCAGCCCTGGACAAGGGTCCTGGTTTCCTGATCAATTTCTGTAAATTCTTAGCAAGTGCTTAGTGTTGTCCCAAGACACTAACATGTACACAAGATTTTTCCCTACGTGGTGTGATACAAAGTGTGAACTTTCCTTTAGCTGTTACTTAACTTCACGTCAACAAAATAACTCATGTACTATTTTAAGGCCTGCTTTTTCATGTCATATCAAAGCATAAGGATATTATAGACCTTTCATAATTATACTCTTTTAACAAGAGAAATCTTTACAAGTCAAATTATCATTTGACCAACAAAAAATCTAATCGACAGGAAGTTGTGTGGGGTTTTTGTTTGTTTGTTTGTTTTTTTCCTTTTTCTTTTATTATTCATATGTGCATACAAGGCTTTAAGAATATCTCCTGTCCCAATTAATCCTCCTCAAATTAGAAGGAAAAAAACTTATTTTGCCTCTCCCATGAGATATAACTCAGACACTGTATTCCTTGACATTGCAACATGCTTTTAAGGTTTAAGGCATTCCTCAGAAATTACTTATTCATCACAAAATATTCTTCCAAGTGGAATGGCTTCATCTTTCCAAGGATTTCTTTTTGTGTGATAGTCAAACACATTCAGAAACAATGTCATGGAGCCCTGTATTCCAAATCCCATGCTTAGATGAAGAAAAGGGATGCTGTCCTTGCAAATGAATTCCTAACAAAGTTTTCCAAATTTTATAGACCATTAAGAGAATGGTTGAGTCCAAAGCCAATGCTCAGGCTTATTTTTCTACTGAAAACTATAACTAGCAATTGCCAGGCAATAAAATGACAGCCTAAGCCCTGCTTCATTCTGCTTGAATAGGTGTTTGCTGTGGCCTGCTGTACC
The DNA here is from genome assembly GCF_047511655.1 of Castor canadensis. Classification (NCBI taxonomy): domain Eukaryota; kingdom Metazoa; phylum Chordata; class Mammalia; order Rodentia; family Castoridae; genus Castor; species Castor canadensis. The sequence goes on from NC_133398.1 coordinate 63,036,526, forward strand.
AAAGAGTACATCACCTCATCACAATCTGTTAGTTTCAAAGGCTTCAGTTTATAGCCCAAGGTTTAGTTAGTGCATAGCACAAAGACCCCATCTTAAGCATAAAAATAACAATTTTAAGTGCCACAAGAAAGAACAGTCCATTAGCTTATGAAATACACTGTTACACAGGAATGGAGCATATTGGTATGATGTACATTTACAGGTTAGGATTAGATTTCTCCTGTGTAAGGCTAGAATGGAAAACAATTATTTTTCCTATTGGAACAGTTTACGTGACTATTACTAATTGGAGAATATATGTGAAACAATACATGAGAAAGCATGCAAACCTATTCATATTTATAATGACTAAAATAAAGCCATGGGAAAGAATGAGAAAGAACAAGTTTTAGATCTCATCTGTTCCTCTTGACCAATGGTATTAAGAACAATTGTCTCCAAGAGACAGTTCCTACAACAGGCTGATATGTCCCAAGCTTTTGCCTATGACTAGCACAAAGCAAGCTTCTTTGTCACATTCCTACTATTTTAATAATTCCTACCAAAAACAAAGCAAAAATAAAAACAAAATGCTAGCCAAGCACTGTTAGTAGGAATAAGGGCTCCTTGACTCTAGAAATAAAAGCAATCTGCTAACTTATCATAATTCTGTCTTCTTTTGGTCCTGCATTTTAAGTTAGAATTCCATTCATCAAAGCCCCAGAGCAAGCCAATTAATTTGCACATACTTTTCTTGAATAAGTAGTGCACTCTGATTAGTGTTACATTTGTAAATGTAAATCATTTTCTGGATAAAGCAGAGAGTTGAGAATTAAATAAACAAATATGCATTGCTTGGAGAAGGTCACTCCCAAAAAGTGAAAAACAAAATTGTAGATCAAGGCTCCAGCAAAAACATTTAATCAAGAATTTCTAAGGAAGCATTTTACAGCACCAAAACATTCAGAAAGCCAGCAAGCTACATATTTTCCCAGAATTAGTTGAAAATCCTTTCTAAACATGTCCCATTGAAAGCTGGGGTCTCTTCTACTTGAAGTAGACTGCTATTTAACTTCCAATCTGGAGTTAATGTTTTTCAGAAGGGCAAACCATCACCCTTCTGAAATCTTTTCTCATTCATCTTTCTGTACTTCTTTTTAATGAATTTGTGGATTCAGGACTCAGTAGAGATCCTAGTGCTTCTGGAGAATGTGGCATCTCTCACATCTCCACACTGCTATGGATCGTGAGACAGTGTCTCACTTGCCAAACTGTCTTTCTGACAAAGTGAGTAAAGCAGCTTGCCAGAGGGAGGCTTTCATTTTGGCTATTACCTCTTTATAGACAAATGTCAAAATAGAAGAAGAACCTCAGCATTATTTTGGGGATATAAACATTAGGATAATAATTAGCTCTCTTGGGCATTGAATTTTTGTTTTTAATTTTCTTACTTTCAAAATATCAAGTTCTAAATTTTAAAGCATTTGGTGATCTAGTATTATCCCAAGTGCCTAGTAGTCTTCGGGCAGAATTTTTCTTATCCCTAAGAAATGCAACTACTATTCAGTAACAACCCATCCCCTCTTCAAATTATTATTATTCAAACTTGAGCAGTCAAAAAAAATCATTGCATAATAAGAGATAAAAACATGGAAATAGGATTGGGTGAGTCTGGTTCCTTTCCTTTAGGAATGAGTCTCAACGTATCTTCTCTGTGTCCTCAAATGCATTTCACAGATACATTTGTATATTATCATTGATAAGAGGGAAATGGCACAGTGCTCTGTCAGTGCATTTTCTGAGTCATCTAGCCCAGATTTCTCCATTATGAATTTTCCTGAAAAATGTTTTTTGCATATTAGCAGCATTCAGAGGCCCTTATCCAGAATCCTTTTATCAACTCTTTAATGTTGTTAACTACCAAACTAAAATTTTGAAAGTGGTCTTTCCATGTGCTTTAAAATGGATTCATTCTTGGCTCTGAACCAAATTCTGTGAACATGTGCACTTCCCAATGACTGTAACCTGAGTATTTTATTTAAACTGTCCTTTGAATCTACAGTAATTTGGTGTCAGGGGGAACAGGATCTTTATCAACAAAGGGCTGCCAGAACCCCCAACTGCTTCTTGAGTAGCTATATTACATGAATAATGTTACAACCAACCGTGCATTTCAGTTTTTGCTCAAAAGGCTTTTCAGCTAATGCTGGTAGTATTCCATATCCATGTGTTCATCTCTCAGTGCACTGGTTTCCATCTGACTTTCATTACTTTTCTTGAGAGGATTGGTTTTACAACTGGATCAGAAAAGCAGTCAAAGTAATTGCAAGTGGCAATCAGTGAAATATAACAATTTTAGCTTGGAAACATATGTTCCATTATAAAGAAAAAAGTTATTTTCCCATAATTCTAGTATTTTCCCAGAGTTGTGGGACTATGGAAAAGATCCAGTGCTTCCTTCTATAACACACTGATGTCCTTAAATGCTTTGTTCCCCTCTAGGGATAGGCAATTCATCATCTTCCAGGAAACCTCATCTCTTTTTTTATTCTGATTTGAAAATGTTTCTTTGTATTGGAAATGAAATGTCTCTTTCTGTAGTTGCATCCTTCAGGATTGAAAGTGTGGCTCTCATCAAAGTAAATCTCAGCCTCTGCAGATATTCTTGAGCACCTCTCTTTCCCAACTCCTAACTTTTCCTTTGCTTCTATAATATGTATTCTTTTCTCATATGGAATAGATCTGTTTTCCTTAATCATCCTGATCACTATCCTTGGAGAAGCGCAATTTGCTTATCTATCTTTTAAAAGTATTATGCTAAAGGAAAACTAGACTTTACGTCAGAATATCTGAAGAAAAGTTCATCTCTGGTATTTACTAAATGTTGGAACTGGGCAAGTTATGCCTTTTTGTCAGGAGTTTAACAGACAGCAAATAAAAGAGGCATGGGGTAAGGGTTGAAAAAGACAATCAGTAAAGTAAGCAACAATAAAGTATAGTGTTATAGCCTAAGACAGTATAAAAAGGGATATCAGGGGGTCTTAGGTGCTCAGGACAGGTTGGAGTGGAGGCTGGGTATTTTATGATGGAAAGGAGACAGGATGTGTTCTAGGATGTAGGTGGTGTAAAGGTTGGAGAGCACTGTTCTCTAACAAATGAAGCAGGTCTGTGTTTAGAGTATAGAAGGTTACTAAGAATGAGTCTAGAGAAGTTCTGGGCTTTGTAAGCAATGTTGATTTTGGATTTTATTTGAAGTATGAGAGAAAGCTATTCGGTTTGAAGAGGTTACAATCTCTGAAATATATTTTTTAAAATTGTTCTCATGCTAAATGGAGAACAGACTGGAGAGGACAAAAGTAGAAGTTAATCAGTGAGGTAGGAGATAATTTTCATAATTCAAAGAGAGGCTGTTGTTCTACTTATAACAGCCCTATGAGGTATAAGGAGAAGTGATTCTCCCCAGAGTTAAGATACAGACAAGAGCAAATAGACTGCCTAGGGTTAAGCCCAACTTTACCAATTTAGGCAACTTCACTAAGTTTGTTTTTAACCTCTCTGAACCTATGAGAGGTTCATTCACCTTGTCATATTACAAAGATGTGACACCTTGAATATTGCATTTTTTAACATGATGGTACTGATAGGACCTGTTTTAATCTTGCTTAAAACCCAAACTTCAATACAATAGGACTCCCCTCACATAATACAGTAAACTGGGATAGTCTTGCCATTAAGTTCTAGTCAGGCTGATTCCTTTTGTGACCTGTCCGTTTAATCAAATAACGCTCCTTTGTTTTATAGGCATCCCAGGAAGTGACTATGTGAATGCCAACTACATAGATGGATATAGAAAACAAAATGCCTACATTGCAACACAGGGATCTCTTCCTGAGACCTTTGGGGACTTTTGGAGAATGATGTGGGAGCAACGGAGTGCCACTGTTGTCATGATGACAAAACTAGAAGAAAGATCCAGGGTAAGAGCAAGTATCCAGTTTTAAAAATTTCCCCTCACCATCTTTGTGTTGCTTATTTATTCTGCTCAGAAGCTCATATTTCCCTAAGGTTTAATTCTTTTGACAATTCATGAAAGGGCATCAAAAACTCTGATCAAACCATTACTTAGAACTCTTATGGGGAGGTCAGGCATGGTGGTACATGCCTGTAAAACCAGCTACATGGGAGGCAGAAATTGAGAGAATTACAGTTTAAGGCCAGTCTGAGCAAAAGATTAGCAAGACCCCCATCTCAGCCAATAAACTTAACATGATAGTACAAGTCTATAACTCCAGCTATGGCTAAAGACATAGGAAGAAAGATTTTGATCTGAGGCTGATCATGGGCAAAAATGCAAGACCCTCTCTGTAAAACAGGTAAAACAGAAAAAGGATGGAGATGTGGCCCATGTGGTAGAGCATCTGCCTAGCAAGCACGAGGCCCTGAGTTTAAACCCCAGTGCCACCAAAAGAAAAAAAAAACTCTTCTGGGAAAGGCCTGGAGTAGTGGCACAAGCCTATAATTCCAGGACCCAAGAGGCTGAGTGAGGGGCATAATGAGACACTAAAAATTGTGGATTATGTGAGGATAGTTGTGATTGCTAAAAGGAAAATAAAAGTAGCATTCAAGGTCATGGACAACTTGGTTAGCAGAAATAAATATTAGCTTGAACCTCTTTCTAAAACTCACATTGAACAATAATCTGCAGGCTTTAGGAAGAATCCCACCAATATATACTTCCCAGACGTTCAACTTTTTCTTCCTCACAGTCTATAGTATGAGATCTAAAACTCTGTGAAAAGGCCCTTACTTAAATTATTCAAATTAGCGTAAATTAATTCAGGGCAACCAGAAAAACTTTTGGCTTAACACAAGCCTGAAAAACCACCTAAATGTGTAGAGAGCATTGGGCTAGTTGAGACCTATGAGTAGATTTCAGTAACAAGTCATTGGACCTTAACAAGGGTCCAGGAACAGGAGTTGTATTTATCATATGGGCCCAATATTATGGCACATAGCACATTAGTTAAACGTTACAGATTTGGAAAACTAAAACATAATGGGTAAGCAATGTGATATATTTCCCACTGCTTGAGAAAATTTTGTGGTCATCTGATGAAAATCTATCTTTATCTTTGAGAAGTTAACCAAGGGGCCTTTGAAAACAGCATTTAATTTTATGAAATGGTGGGAATATTCAAAGAGGTCTCTTTCACTGTGGTCACAATATCTCAAAAAGGATACTTAGAAGGAAGCCAAGCCCAATTCCATACTTACTGTGACAGCTGAGATTCCTGAAGTGTTCTAAGCTCAACACATGGCCTGTCCCTTTGCCCAGGTGTGTCTATGAGAGAAATGTTAAAGGCTTCCTAGAGGATTTATAAGGGAAAAGCTAACAGACAGGAAAATATTAAAAAGCAGCAACTGCTACCTTAAAGTTGGGAAATCAAATGGTGTGGAACGCAGCTGGTGCAGCAAACCTAAAAAGCACTGAAATCTTTTAAAATATCTGAATTTCATAAAGACGCTGAAATGTTGTCTAAAATGAACTTCTATAAAAATGCCTATGATTTCATACTTTATATACAAACCTCAATTTGAGGATAGAAATGGATCTATTATTGGTTTTTACTCAGAGTTACCCTTGTATAGCAGGCAGTTTCTTTAAAAACAATTGGCAACCCAAATGATCATTGTATGTGAGTTAATAGTCATAAAAATATCTGACACATATTAAGTGCATTGATATTTCACTAAAACCCAGTGAGATAAATGCTACTATGATCTCCAGTTTATATACAAATAAACTAAGGCCCAGAAAAGTTACTAAAGGTCACCCAAGGTTATTTAGCTACCAAGGTCAGAGATAGAAATTGAAGGCAGACAGTCTGGCTCCAGAACACAGGTGCATCCCCGTCAGGCCATACTGCCAGGTAACACTCCTGTGAAGCTGAGACAGCTGAACTGTTATATTATGGCCTGCATGTAAATTCAACCTACCCGGTCAGCACTGCCTGAAGATAACAGCTAGTAACAAGCAGTCATTTGCAAAAGCTGTTTTCAGTAAAACACACATTTTATCTTGACACTGCAGGCTTTCATTAAACTGCACAGAAACTTGTTTTGAAATAACTAAATGAAATTCTGCCCCCTTTTCTCCCTAATTGCTTCTAATAATAAAGTTAGTTCTAACTGGCCACACTGCCACTGTGACATCTGTGGTAATGAACAGTTCTCAGTGGAAGGCATTGTGACTTAAATACCTGCAGTTTATCTTTCGGTTGCAGGCTACCTTCTCCCACCCCCCCTGCCCCCCCACACAGAAGAACTTATTGGAAGTTACTAAATGAACCTTTGTTTGCTCCCTTCATTAATTACTCTTTGCTCCTGCAAGTTAGCTTTCTCCTTTGTTAAATGGCCTAAGGAGACCAATTAAAATGCTGTCTTGTGATTTTTATTCTGTGGTAGTTCAGCCTGTACCCTAACTTGCAATGACCTGCATAAACCAGTAGGCAGTTAGGGAGTCTTAGTCATCATCAATCTGACAATGCAAATGTTTTGAACCCACCCCAAAGCCCTTTCTTCTCCATTCTAGAACACTTGGGAAGAATACCTAAATACCATGGGCAGATTTAACAAAACACTGATGCATCAAATTACCTCATCTTCTCTTACATCTTCTTCCCTCACATCCGCCTTCCTACCTCATCCTCTCCCTATCCAGTTGCTGTTTTTTACTTGAAGAAACAGGAAGAAAGAGCGAAGCATTTCTGGATTCTCACACAAGAACTTGGATGGAATTTCACTATAAAAACAATACTATAAATAATGGTTAGTTGTGACTGAAATCTATAGCTCCATACTTTAGGAATGTTGTGGGTTGTGTGGGCTGACCTAAGGACTGAAGTGAATTCTCAATTCCCGGCAGCCACTTTCAAAGTAGACATTGGAACTAGCCTGGCTCTGTAGTGTCCCTTGTAAAGAGAGGTGGTCCAGGTAGTTTAAACAAATCATTTCCCCAAGGCTGAAATTTCATTATTTAGCTTAAGGCTCAGGTTCTCAAAATAATATTCATCCCCATGGTATATCAAAATTGTGTACTGATATATCAACACTTGTATGAATTAGAAGCATGCAAGGATACCTGTTGACTATGATAAAGAAAGAAGAAAAAGAAAGGGCAAGTAGCATATTAATAGCATGAAATTACTATGATGGACACTGCCTCAGAGGGAATCCACACTATCAGGAACCTGACATAGTTCCAAGTGGGAGTGCTTTGCAATCAAATGTCTTGGCACTGATCTCAACTCTACAACACTGAGCATATTACCTGACCCCTCAAAATCTCATTTCTCCTTTTGAATGACATGGAAACACTAAAGTGGGTATTGACTGAGATAAGGGATGTGGCAAGGTGGCCCCATAGTCCCAACTACTGTTTGGTTAATAGATTGTTGGGCCAGGCACCTGTGGCTCATGCCTGTTATCATAGATACTTGGGAGGCTGAGATTGGGAGGACTGTAGTTGGAAGCCAGCCTGGCCAAATAGTTCCAAGACCCCTTCTCCAAAATGACCAGAGCAAAACGGACTGGAGGTGAGGCTCAATCAGTAGAGCACCTACTTTGTAAGCACGAAGCTCTGAGTTCAAACCCCAGTCCCACCAAAAAAAATATATAAAGAGGTTGTCAGTTTTACCATTACAAGTTCTGTTTCCCCAAAAGCTGGCCTCTAAATAATTCAGTTTGGTTTTTTCCTCACTTGAAATGAATTTGTGTCTCTGTGGTTTCTGTTCCCAAATCCTGACCAAACTCACAGAATAACTACACATGGTAAATGCTGTCCACTGTTCCCAGTGTAGCACACCCATGAATTTTGGTCAAGAAGAAAGTGGAGCTCAGACCACAGAGTTCTCTTGTACTTGCTTTCCCCCAGGATAAAATCTCCAAAATGCAGATCCTGGCACAGAAAACTTGTTAATCCGTTTGCGCATAGACCAAACTAGGACATTCTGGCTGCTACTTCCACTGCAACCCTGTCTTAAAACAATACAATATGAAAATCACAAGTAATACAGATTCAGGTTACTTGTCATGATAATTGTCACTAAACATAATATATTCTTGTCAGCATGTTTCCTTTTGGTTCAGTTGTGCATTCCCTCTGTACTCCCCTTTCTTGTTTATGATGCTAGAGAATTCTTCCCATAGAACTAGTCTCTATTTCAAGCTTTCTGTCTTCTCTTGGCCTTCTTCACTCTCACCTGGGCCTGAGTTTTATCAGCAGTGCTTGTAACCTTCTACTGAGTTAGGAAGTTCAGCAAAAGTTTCTGGTTTCAAGAGCAAATGCTAGAAATTTCACTGGCTTCTTGCTAGAGAACTGACAGTTCTCAGCATTTGAATGACTAAAGAAATGTGATTTAGGGTTCACTTTTGTCTTTAAAAGCTCAAGTTCTTTGATTTTCAAATGCGGTCACTTTCCTTCAACTGTGGCCTTGAAAGAATCCTTCACTTAACTGAGATAATTTGCATGGTATATACATTGAGTTATCAACCCTGAAAAGGAAAGTATAAGTTGAATAATTCATATGAGTTTCATTACAGAATAGAAAGGAACAAAATAAAAAACAAACCTAAAAGCAGGAGATTCTGAAGGCAAAGTATGATTGCTGCCTGAGACACATAGATCAGTTTAAAGCCATTGTAGAATGTGCTGTGTGATATAAGATACTGCTAGTGGGTTTCATTCCACAGTTTCCATCGGGATTGCCAAATCCTCTCAAGTTCTGCGTAGTTCATTGATTCTGTAGCAAGTCATTCCCAATGCCCTAGAATGTGGTCTCTAATTGCTTCCATGTTTCATAACATGCCAATAAGCACATGAATTGGTTTGGGCAACCACATGGAGGGAAGAAAATGTTTGGAAAAAATGAAGCACTGGTAGGAGAGTAAAATGTATACAGCTGGGATTTCCACTCCAAAGATGTTATTTGTGGGTGACTGAGTATGCTTGGCAGCCTCCCTTATAAAGTATTACAGTCTCTGAGGTAGAATTTGCCAAGGTGATTCCTGACCCAGAAAGCTCCGTTTAGTGGATGATTGTCCACTCTTTTGCATTTACCTTCATGTCTCCCACCTTGAGGACACAAGATACAGGGAATGTGGAAGCCCTCTGTTTGGCAAATGCTGGAGCAACCTCAATGGGTGTTAGATGTTAAAAGAGGTTAGCCAAGGTTAGGGGACATCTGTCTGTCCTACGCTTCTCTTCAGCCTGCCTTTCTTCACAGCTGATAATTGAGAGTATTGTTGCTTATACTGTCCTACAGTGGGAATTGATTGATTTAGAGCTACATTGTGATTGGACTTATTGTGATAAATGTTGTGGCTGGGAGAGAAATTTTGACAGCCAACAAGTGAGACATGATTTAAATTGTTGGTTAATTTTGAAAACTAAAAACATAGGGCAGAAGTGAGAAAATCTATATTTGGTTTTCAAACTATCTAAATCTTATTTTCCATTCCTAAATAAAGAATCATGCAAACCAGTTAATGGCATCCATTACTAGAGCAGATCAGATGTTTTCTACATCATGACCTTGATTGATTCTTATGCCAGAGAATAGGAAAATCTCTATAACACTAAATTTTGTTGTTTGTGGTAATTAATGGAGATTAGATGGTGTCATGACCAAGGAGACTGGATTCCTATTATTTCACTGTGTTGATAGTTTAGGGGATTAGAATACCAAGACTTGACCTTGGGCCGGTGACACACTTCTGCTCTAATGACCATTACTTTCCCAGTCTTTGAATGACACCTTTGTAAATGTCCCCCAACAGATTCAGAGTGAGATGGAGACACATTCACATTTTTGTTCTGTGGCTAAGAGGCAATTGTGAGCTAGATACAGCCCCCCCCTAAAAAAAGAATCTGGCCAAATATTTTCCTCTTTTTCTGTAAAACAAATCTTGAGATTCTTTTCAGACCGTGAGGTCCTTTTGGGTTAAAATTTGACAGAATCACGTTAGAGATTATAAATGGCAGTGTTATTGTTTCCATTGCTGTTATCGGTTTTGGAAAGCCCAACCTTGGCCAGTGGCAGACTAATTCTTGGCCTCTTTGGTTTGTCAAGGTTCGGTAAGTTTAATGGAGAACAAATGCTTTCCAAATGCCAGGTCTGTGTCCTTTTCCAAATAGAACTGGAAGCGCCAAAGGCCTTGAACATTTAATTTCTCAAACTGCAGCCTAAAGGCCTGCCTATCTAGGGCAACAGAAACTGCTTTTTCCTTAAGCAACTGAAGGAACAGCAGCATAAACATTGCCTTTGGAGTCTGCATGATGTATGGGATTGTTTTGAAGGTGGTGGATAGTTAATGTAAATAGGACACTGGCAACAAAAAGAATGATGCTCATGTTGGCAACCTAAAGGATGTTTGGGTCTTTATCTAGTAAGTTCCATACTCTGGGTTTTCTCTTGTCAGCAGACACAGTGTCAGATAAAAGAGAAAGAATCCCACCAGTTTCTGGCTGTCTGTTTGCCTCTTGGGTTTTCTACCTTCTTTCCCTTCCTCACTTAGTATACTTAGAATGGCAGCCTACATAGTCAAGCTCAAAGCCTTCTTATTAAAGCCAGCTGGAGGCATCATAACCTGTGTAAAAAGGTGGGCTGGAGGACCTGGTGTACAGGCCCAAGCCTACAATACCAGCTACTCAAGAGTTGGAGATCAGGAGTATCACAGTTCAAGGCCAGCTCAGGCAAAAAAAATTCAGGTGACCACATCACAATCAATAGCTGGGTATAGTGGCATGTGCCTATGATCTTAGCTATGTGGGGAAGCACAAAAATGGAGGCTTGTAGTCCAAGCTGGCCATGGGATAAAGCGAGACCCTATCTCAAAAAGGGCTAGCTCAAGTGGTAGAACACCTCCTTAGCGAGTGGGAGACTCTGAGTTCAACACTCAGTAGTGCCAAAAAAAAAACCAAAAGCTGGGCTGGAGAAGGAGATGTACTTTTGCTCCTCATAAGTTTGTGCAAAGCCCTTCTTGTTCTCTGCATTCATGTCTATAGTAAGCCCAGGCTGGATTATGTTACTTCTAAGTGACATCTGTTGAGTACCACAGTATGTCAAGTTCTTCTAAGATAAGCCATATGAGAGTATAGATAGCCAAGAATGAGAGAATTTCCCCCAAAGAGCTATGTCCACTGTCAAGATTTCATTTTGAATACATTCCAACAAGTTTCATCATACCATCAGATTACTTTTCATAGTTTGATATTAAGATGATTAAATGAATTAAATAAATTAAATGTAGTGATGATCAACCTTTCCATAATTACAGAAAATAATTCTGCTGCAGACCTTTTCCAGCTGCATCTGACTAACAGTCTCTTCTTCACAACAGACTGGAGCTCATGTAGATTAAGGGAGTTGTTTGGAATTTCATTCCTACTTGAAGAAACAGAAAATCTGAAAACACCTTTATATTAAGTCATTAAGAATGATGGATTAGGAGCAGGGCCTGTCTCCTTTCACCTTGGTGTCCCCACAGCTGCTAACGACTAAAGAGTCCTGAATGAATACCTGCTGAGATTAATAACATGTTCCTTTTTTCATATTTTGACTGATTTAGATCGTTCAGAATAACTACCCACACAAAAAAAATCAAGAATGCAATCTGGTAATTAATGAGAGTTCGTGGTTGTTTGGTACTGGTTTGTGCTAGCCATTGGATTAATCTTTCTAGGTGCATCATTTTTAATCCTTGCAACATTCTTGGAATACCAGAGATAATTATTCCCATTTTACAGATAAAGCAGCCAAGCTTTGGTCCTGGAAATGGAGAAGCAGTTTTCTCATCATCCAGTGGAATTCCTCTGACCTTCCATAAATCAGTCCCAAAGCCATGTGTGGTCACCTCAGAATCAAAGAGAGAAAAAACAAAAATCAGGATGTGTATTTAGTAGCTTCTGTCTTCTAATTCCTACACACTCAAAGCGAGCTGCTCCACTCATCATATTTTACAGCTAGCTTTATGCATAAATCTTGCACACATTAACTCTCTCTAGAAATACCTTATGAGATTTGCTTTCCAGAAAACAAAGTGACAGAAGAACTGTTGTCAGAGTAAAACATTTGAAGAAAGTAAAATAGAGCTAGTTCATTTGCATTAGAGAGTTAGAAAAAATCATTTCTGCTTTTCTCTTTTTTTCTCATTACACTTCATACTTGTTCTCTAATATTGAAATTAGAAATTATTTGTATTACATATGGCTAAAAATGAAAACCTTAGAATAATACTTGTCAAGTAAATGTGAGCCCTTAAATTTAGCCCCATGAAATCAGATGAACTCTGTGCAGGCTACTCAAGAGAATGAAATAGAGAAAGGAAGTATGAGGTGTTGACTGTCAAAAGGAAGAATGCATTGCTGTCACTGCCCTGATAAGCTCTGGGGAGCATCGAGTCCCACTGCTGACACCATGTATGTGCATCTCCATTACAATGCCATTTTTCATAAGCTACATTTGAAAATATTTCCTGAGATAAAATGGCCATGTATAGATATATTTACTAAAAAAAAAAAAAAAACAAAAAAAAAACTGGTTTTGGTTTTCACACTTGAGTTTGAAAACTCCTTAAACTTTTCTCTATTGTAAGTTAAAGTACATTTTTTAATTTTTGAAACAGCAAATATTAGTAATATGAGGGGACGGGGGTTCGTTGTATTAATCTGCACATTCATACTGTGTTAAAGGTTAAAGTTCATTATTTCAATTAAGCACTTTTCTTCTTTCAGTTAAGAATTTTCATAACATTTACTCCTTATATTAAAGTTTTTTGGTATTTCTTTCTCTAAGGAGTATGTTTGAGCCAATGATAATTATAGTTTCAAACTTATTACTAAAAATACGAGAATAATTAGTATAATTTTAGTTCTATCTGTACCTTAGGAATGGGAATGATTTGTAGACAGAAAGTCATTAAAGAATGGAGTGAGTTTTCTAAAATTTATATGAAGGCTGACTTTCAGTTCCTCATTTCCTGTCTTATCTCACTAAATAGTTTGGGTTTAGCCTGTCCCCACCTTGGAAATACAATTATATTGAATTTGGTTCAGTTCACTGAACTGACCTAATAGATTTGTTGCATTAGTGTGTTGCTTTTATATACACCATAGTGATATTTGTCTTTATGGGATTTTATCAGTTGCCTTTGATTTCAAATGGTTGCTGTCCAGCTGAACTGTTAAGTAATGAGTTTGAGTTTCTCTCCTGATTCTTTAACTCAACACACTGCTGGCATCCTGTTGAACTGAAATATGAGGCTACAAAGTTACTTTTGTCCTCTGCAGTGAGACATCAACTTGACATCTATTTCATGGTTTAACACAAAGCCTTTGGCCTAATTTTTGTGATTTTTTTTTCCATCTGAGTCATCACAGCTTTCCTTTCAAATGATAGCCTTTGCTGAATATGTTAGACATGACCTGAGATTAACAGATTATCAGAGAACACATGTAGAGGTATTCAATACTGGTCATGCTACATCAGTATTGTCCTTAAAAAACTATCTTTCCTTTGTGTTTTGTCTCTTTGAGTTAGAGCATATGATAGAAATAAAAACATAATATTCTTTGCATATGGTCAACACACATAGAATTTTTTTAGTCCTACTAAAACATGAAGTTTTTTTACTGTGAACCACTTTGTTTTTCATTAATAAGATGGTGTTTGTTTGGTGTCACAGCTGAAAGAAAAACACAGTACAGGAGTCAAGTCTTATGAATTTAATTTCTAGCTTCCTGGATAAATGTACAGTAAGGTCTTTCTTCCTTTTTCTTATCAAGAAAATTGTGTAGAGGTTAAAACCTCTACCTTTTTAGATGGTCTATTGTCCACACAGGAAGAGCCTGAGTCCTTAAAGAAACAGAGGCTGTTGCTATGAATCAGATTCTAATATTCTCTGTAGAATGCCCCTAATATTTATATTAAACATAAAAGCAAATAAATAATCTAATAATTCTATTCACTGGTCCAAAAACTTAGTATCCAAAGATTATACTTTCACATCTTTGTTTTTCAAGTAAAGGCTATGCTCCCTAATATAAAATAGTACTAGCAGCTCTCTTTACCTACAGAAATGCACTTAATTTGATTTTAGGTAAAAATCACCTCCATTTTTTCTTTTAATCTGATATAGAAAAGGAAAATATATTCTAATCTGTGGCCTCCCTAGAAAATACAATACTGAGTTTGTCATTTTTCATTATGCTTTTTAATGCCCAATGTACACAATAAATTTGAGGCTTACTACAGACTTGGAATTATTCTTTGTTGCATGTTAAACTAATTGGGTCGAATACTTTTTTATGTGCTTTTGTTCTGTTCCACATAAAAATTGTAGATTACTCATCTCAAATGAATGAATTTTAAATTATTTAAACTTTGCACTGCTAGTATATGACCCTCTGCAACAGTTTTTAAACAACAGACAGATCTTTTTCCTCTAGACATTACAAGTTTAATTTGTTTTAGATATAAATACCATTTGTCTTATATTTTTAAAAATCTGCTTATGTTTGTTATACTTTGATAGATTTTTTATTTCTACTTTTCTTTAAATAAGCATATTTGGATATTGTGATTGCTCAAGATGAAATAGCTTGTGCCTTTTAAATCTTGAACTGTAACTATCGCACCATGTAGTTTAAATGCCTAAGTGTAATCTTCCTGATGCAAATCATAACATCTATCCCAGAACAAATTTGTGGGGGTTTTTCCCCCCAAGTACCCTGTGAAGTTTCAAATACTTCTCTCCTTATTCTCCTTATTCTATTCAGCAACAATCTGCAACTTATTTTTCTCCAGGAAAATTGAATCTCTTGCTGCTTAATATTCCTACCAGTTTGAAAAATGTGGTTTACATTGGCATCAGAACAGTAATTTACATATATTGGGATAACAAGAATGCATGCCAGAAAAAAGATCAACATAAAATTAAATGCAGAAAAGCTGTTTTCCTCCAACAGCAACTCAAAGTAGAACTAATAGAGAAATTGATGAGCATCTGCCCTGAATGTGTCACTTGTTTCTTATAGGTGAAGTGTGACCAGTATTGGCCCAGCAGAGGCACAGAGACCCACGGCCTGGTCCAAGTGACACTGCTCGATACTGTGGAGCTGGCCACATATTGTGTTCGAACATTTGCACTTTATAAGGTTTGCTTTTTGCCATTGTTCCCCCTGCCTTTTCTCCTCCATTATTTAAAGAAAGCTTCTTTTGAGAAATCAAATCTCTTAAGCCTTTACTTAAATCTTGATCACACGGGCAACAGTGAGGAATGAAATAATGCTTCCATTAACATCCAGCAGTTTTTCTCCTAGTCTGGTGATTTATCAGTAAATTTGTGCTCTGAAAAAGTTTCAGCAAATGAAGAATAGATGAAGAGCTAGTTCTTTCTGTAGAATATAACAGGAACAGTCCAATGGTTAAATCTAAACGATGGAACACTTCTCACCTAACAATTTTGTCATCCTTGTAGTCATCATTTATGCATAGCTCGGGAGTTTATGTCTTCAAAGAATGTGTCTTGTCAAAGAATAGAAAGAGGGATGAAGTTATTAAGATACCATATTTTAGTGTTACTACTTCCATGTTATCCATCACTACTACCTGAGTTTAGGAAAACAGAATTACAGCCAGTGTTCATGTGTCACAGAATGGTTCAAGCGAGAAGAGAGAAGTGAGACAATTCCAGTTCACCGCCTGGCCTGATCATGGTGTTCCAGAGCACCCCACGCCTTTTCTAGCTTTTTTAAGGAGAGTCAAAACCTGTAACCCTCCTGATGCAGGTCCAATGGTTGTGCACTGCAGGTAAGGACCATCGAGAGCACTTGTTTTACTTGCAATCAATAGGCTTTTGAAGAAATAGAAAGTTAAATTATCACTCATTGGATGTTCCCTTTGCAACTTGTTGATACTCTGGGTTAGCAAATACCTTCATAAATTATACAGGTCTCTTGGTAGAATGAGGCCTATACTAATGACAGTAAGAAAGATTTAGTAGAGAGTTGTATTCCTCCTAGAGACAATAGGCAACAATGAACCACTGGTATTTTCTCTTTGGGGTAAAAATAGATAAAAAATTAATTGTGCACCTGGTCATAAATTTATAAAACAGAAAAGAATAAAGTATTAACCTCCTAATTAGGGTCAAGTTTTACCTCCTGTGTGGATTAATAGTCTTAACAATGTATTTATATAAACTGTTTGGCAAACTTTTAGGGGCTAGATTGATATAACCTTTTTGCTATTTATAGGGGAAAAATTGCAGAACAAAACAATATAATCATACAGACTTTCAAAGAGAATGTCTTATTGTCTAAAGATAGATTCCTTTTGTACATTATTAATCTTGATACATATACAACAAATATGCTACTTTAATCTTTTAAATTTATTTAATATATACCAAGACCTATAATTTGGAAGAAGACATGTGATGTACTTAGAGATAATGATTTGTATTCATCTTAAAATGTATAATTTATACTTTTTACTTAATTCTGACTAACATCTTCTGTATCACCACTCAGATTCTATTATATGTAAGTGTTCATACATTTTTAATATTAACCCGATTTCTTCCAGTTGCCTGAGTTCCTCTCAAGTATCATTAGTAACAGACTGTTCAGGACATCTAGTAAGAGTCTATGTATTACTATTTATTACTATCTAATTTTAGAGCTCATGTAATTTCATAATAGTTCTTTATAATCTGATTCAAATATAAAAAATACGGCTTCTTGAACAAGTAAGTAAAATAGAAGTGTGGAAGTTTATTTAAAAACAAGAAGAATCTATCAGATATATCATAAACCACTTGCACCATGAAGAAGAGCACAACTCTGTTTCACATCCCATATTATACTATAGTATAATACAGTAAAATACCAAAACAGGTGGGACAATAAATAGATCAGCATAAAAACAAATTCACTTGGCCAGTCTAACCTACAATAGTAATTGTTAAACAATGGCCTGGTAAATTCCAAACAAGATAATGTTTCTCTTTTCTAACAAATGTTGTCTCCTGACAAAAGTCAATAATAGCATTACCTTGCGCTTATATACAGTATTGATCAATTTCAAAGCATTGCCCCATGTAATATTTAATTTCATGTTGGGTCAGGAGAAGGGTAAGTAAAAAGGTGCAGGGTACAGGTCAAGTACTGAGAGCTAAAAAGGTGGTAGCACAGTGGGCCTCATGCCTTGTTACCCAGTTCTTCCTCTCCAGTTCTCAGGACACGGGTCTTGGAGAACTCACCACTCAGGTGTAGTTCTCCGCATGGTTGTGTAAATATCCCACATATCACACACAATGTTTTCAGAACGAAAACAGGAAATTTGAGCTCAAAGAAGAAATGTTGTTCTCATGCCAAATGGCAGAAATTAAGTTGAAATACACACACAAAGAATAGGTAATTGTATAGTAAAATAATAGGGAAACATAACTTGGAAGTTTTTACTGAAAAACAACATTATGGTGTTTGCATTGCATTTGAAATATAGCATCTTCCTTCTCTAAAAATATGTTTCTAGTTTTATAAATTAAAGTAGAGGTATAAGAAAACTTGGATATTCATTATTTATCATAAGCAAGGTATAGGCTTTATGCTATGCACTGTGAGGGATCCAAAAAAATTGCAAGCAAGTAAGAGATAAAAAATAGCTATAACTGTCTTCTTTTGAGAACATACATATCAATACACAGTCCTGAGAGACACAAACACACACACAAATGCTCTCTCACACACCTCTCTGTTACATTGTCACCTGGACTCACCTTTGAGACATACAGGCTGCTCAAGAGAAGTAAAGAAACAAAGGTGAATGTGCAGAGCTAACAGCTACTGGCATGTGGAAGTGCCAAGCCTGAGGCTGTGGAGAAGCTGAGTATTGAAACAAACAGAAGAGTAGGTATATTGATGGAAGAAATTTATTAGCAACTTCAAAACAATAAGGAAAAGATACAGCCTAAACCAAGCTCTGTGAAATCATTTTTTTACCCACAGGTATTTTATGTGTCTGGCAATAACTGTTGACCTATTTAGGCAAGGTCATATTGGCATAGTCAATATCCAAACCATCATGAATCCTTGCTTTGGACACATGGATGTTGAACCTCAAGATCACAATTTTTTATGATGGAACAAATTAACTTCAGATTAACTTCATTCCAACTAACAATTACTCATATAGTGTCCCAGAAATGTTACTTTGAGGCTATCTATAAGCAGTAAGAAACTAAACAGAAAGCCATAATCAGCTAAACTGATCACCAAGAAACTACTTTGATGTAAATACCGAATTTCATAATTTGATTTCTCTTATGCTGTACTCATGTTTTTTGCAAAATAAGTAGTGATAAACTCAGCAAACCCAAGCCATTTACCAAACAGATGCAGTGAGAATGTAGGAGGATTTAACAGAAGCCTAGGAGTAGCCAAAAAAATTCATGTCCTTCCCTGTTTCTGCCTGATAATAAATGTACTAGAAGTACTAAGAACTGTTAAATAAACAAATTCTAACAAATTTTATTTTTAAAAAATAGCTATAAGTATAGGCAAGTGTACCAAGCACAGATAAGACCTTAGAGGGTCAAGGAAGAAAGGCAGGGTCTCCAGTATTCATAAAAAAGAAAATGTCTGGTTAAACAGGAGAGGAAGGAAGAATCAACTATCAGTCAGTTCATGCAGAGCATGCAGTAGTCTCCACACTGAGAGCACACACTCTGGAGAGAAAGATTACCTGGAGAAATACTGCTTGTTTACTTACTGGCTTTGGGGAAGTTATTTCATTTCTGTTAGTTTCTGTTTCTTCACTTATAAAGTGGGGTAATACTGTTCTTAGCTGTAAGACTTTTATGAAGTCAAATGTAATGATATGAAATTATACACAGAAGGCACTTGAGTCAATTCGTTGCATGTAAAAGCATGCAATAATACTAAATTATTTATATATTGATGAGTGAGTTTTAACAGCCATAAGTATTTAAAACTCTAGGAGAAAATTTCAACATGAACTTGAACATCATCTATGACCTTAGTCATCTATCCTATTAAATACCCGAATGTTTTCTAAATATCCAAATATCTAATTGGATGGATTTTTAAAGTTTTCATTATTTTTCAACACAGTAATTCCAGCAGATTTTTCTCAGTAACAAAGAACTTTTTGCTTTTTCTTTTTTGGTGGAAGTACTGGGGTTTGAACTCAGGGCTTTGCATTTGTTAAGCAGGCTTTTTAAGACACTTGTACTACACATCCAGCCCTTTTTGTTCAGGTTATTTTGGAGATAGTGTCTTGCTTTTTCCTCTAGCTGGCCTGGACCAGGATTCTCCTATTTAACACTTTCTGCTATTGCTAAGATGACAGACACATACGAACACATCCAGCTTTTTTTTCCATTGAGATGGGGACTCACAAACTGGTTTTGCCCTGACTGGCCTGGAACTACAATCCACCATGCACTGTAGCTTGGGATGACAGGCACATGCCATGGGATCTTACAGCTTTTTGCCCAGGCTGGCCTTGGCCAGTGATCCTCCCAATCTCAACCTCCCAAGTAGCTAGGATTACAGACATAAGCCAGTAGAGCTCTGCTAACAAATTAATACTGTGAACAACTTAATACTGTGAATTAGAGAGAATCATTTATAACAAGAAACCTGTTTTACAAAAGCCTGAAATGCCATTTTTTAAGATACATGGAACTTAATTCTGTTATTCCCAGTACCTTCAAGAAAAGCATGAAAGCTTATCCTTGCTTTCATGGCCCTGGGTAATCTAGTCTGGCATCAAATAATTTTGTTGATATACATAGTAATATTTTTAATGCTGAGCAGGAACTAATCGAACAGGAATACACTATCCTGAGGATTTTTTCAAACTCCCCACTTCATATTGTTTCACTCACATCTTAAATCACCCAGGTTTAGGATTGCTTCATCCCATAGATGTATGATTTATAACCCAGGAGAAACCTTTTAATCTCATTCTCCATTTTTCTTCCCATAGGAAGAATTCAACTCTCTATTCTCTGAATTCCCCTAAACTAGGTTCCTATTTAGCAATATGTGTGCAGACCATATGCCTTGAAATCATAGAGGCCATGGGCTGCAGCCTATGCATGCTTGTGCCCAGTTCTTACACTATCATAGTTGGGTACCCCATAGTTGCTTAAGTTAGTTGAACTTTATACTGTATTTTTTACATAAATAAGATAGTTTTAAGGCTGGACTAGTATTTGGTTTTGTTTTTCAACGTAAAACAGTATACTTTATATCTTTATTTGGAAGTATTTCTTTGGAGTTCTAATTACTGTAATCTGCCTTCGCCTTACTCCTTCAAAGTTGCTTTTCTGCTGCTCTACCTTTTCTGTCCTTTCCCACATGCCATCTATCTATGATTAAATGTGGACATAACTCCCTGTTTGTAGCCATAAAAGTTAAGGATAGTTGAACCTTTATTCAAAATGTAACACTCCTTCTTGTCAACTGAAGACATCTTGTCCTAAATGCATAACATGTGTTACTATTTTTTCCTCCCAATAATCTTTGTAGGTAGGTGCCTTATTTTCTCATTTCATAGAAGAAAAAGAGAGGCCCAAGAAGTCAACTTACTTAGATGAATTGATGCCACCAGTAGTGGCAAAGCCATTATGTGCCATAGGTTGCCTGGCCCTATAGACCAAGAAAATTCTCTAGTCTTTTGATTCCTTCATGGTTCTCAGTTTCCCCTTCTGCTGCATAACTTGAGGACACTTCACTGTTTACACCCTGCTGAGATAAACCAATCCTTCCTTTCTGATCTCATACCCCAAAGCCATATTCTAACCTTTCACTCTTTCTATATGAAATGTAGTTGCCAGCATGTGAGTCTCTTCTGTCCCTTAATCATTCTAACATAAACATAATAGCTAGCAATTACTGAGCTGTTATTATTTTCTAAATATTACTGTACACTTGAAGTACAATCTTTTAATTCATGAAACAACATATTTTACTTGCAAAGAGCATCAAGCACAGGGCGGTCGTAGGTGATGCAAAGTCATTCAGCTCATAAATTTATGTCTAATGGCAAAAATTTACTTTTTTATTCACTTCTGACTTGTGCTGCAGAGACTTCATCTTTACACTTATCTCCTCACTCCATATTTGTTGCCCATGGTTATCTGATTTTGCATTACCTCTTCATAAATACCTACATACAGCACATGAATATTTTTCACCTCATTTATAAGATTTGACTCAGAAAGACACTAATGAGTAGAACTTTGAAGCTATTTATTAAGGTTAGATTTTCTTAGAAGTCATGCAATACATTTTCCCATACGTTTTTCCCTTTGAGGCCTATTCTTTATTTTTGTAGAAAAAATTGTGGCTCATATTCTAAGCCACATATTCTATAAATTCTATATTGTAGTGCCAAAAGAATATGATAACTGATTTGCTCTAAGTATTTGCTTCTTGCTAGGAGTGGATAAATCAAGATGAAACTATAATTTCATTGAATCAGTTACAAAATGGCCCATGATACTGATTTTTGAGTTATGTATGTTTTCGTTTTTTGGAGGGGAATTACTGGGGTGTGAACTTAGGGTCCCAAGCTTGCTAGACAGTCACTCTACCACTTGAGTCACACCTCAGCCCTTTTTGCTTATTATTTTACAAATAGGTCTCACGTTTCTGACCCAGTCAGCCTAGACCACTGTTTTTTCTGTTTATGCCTCTCCAGTAGCCAGAATGACAGGTGCATGACACCTTACCCAGCTTATTGATTGAGATGAGCATCTCACAAACTTTTGAATCATGATCCTTCCAATTTCTGTCTACTGAGTAGCCAGGATTACAGGTGTGTACCACTGTGGCCAACCTTGAGTAAAACTTTTGAGATCAAAGGAATTATTTTACTTCATAGAAGAAATTTATTTATTTAGGAATAAATATTAAATGGAATCTGTCTTCTAAATGGATCCATCCCAAGAAAAGCAAAACGGACCTCCTGTGAAGGTTACTCAAATCTTAGATTCTAGAATCAAGCCAGTTCTCAAAACTAGAATGAACAGGAACTTAAGCCATATGTAGAACAGTAATGTCCTAGAAGCATCAGTAAAAATCAAATGATAATTTGGAATTGGAATAATTCCTAAGATCCAGTCTTCATATTTGTTTTCAACTTTGCATATGAAAGCACAACCAAGAAACAAACTACTTAGGTCATATTCACAGCATGACTATTTACCCATAAGATCAGCTCAGTATTGAACAAAATACCTTTTTCAAGGTCAAAACATTTTGGAAATCATTGCATTTAAGCATGAAAATAGAAGCCTTTATATGCCAAAGAAGCTACCAGTGCTATAGAAATTTGTTTAATGCATTTTGTAACAATTCATTCTAAATCCCATCCTTTATTCTTCCCAGAGTTCCATTCAAATGTCTCTTCAGATCAGAGACCACAAGTCTAGCCAAGGCATATGATGGTTATGTGATGCTGACAATTGTGAAGCACAGACTCATATTTTCTTTAAACTTGGGATTCATTGCCATGTATAAATTAAGTAATAGGAGAAGCTAGCCTTCTGTAGATGAAAGACTGGATTGTTAACAATGCCACCATCTCTGGATAAGAAGATGGGTAGACTATGCAAATTATATCTTTATTTATGGAAACATTTTAAGGTGAAGAGAAATAATTATACCATGTGGAACTTATTATTTCAGGCTCTGTTCTTACATACTGATTATTCTGCATAAAAGCCAAAATGCTTATAAATTAAGAAACTCAATGATACAAAACAGGAGGCTGTATCCTCAATGCTCTTTCTTAAAAGATTGTATAATCCTAATAAGAGAAAACTATTTTACTTTGATTGAAATAGTTTAAAAGAAATTGAACCTAAAGAAGCCATTAAAAGGAATTGCACAATTGCCCCAGTGGTGTAAGTGCGAAACTCAAAGTGGATAAGGTGTTCTAGGTGCTGGAGGAGCATTCTGGCTGCCTGATGAAGTAGAAATTTTATTAGAAAAGAAGCATTACAGATATAAAGCCAATGGAGAAAAGCAGACCCCAATGGTATAAGGCACTATCTAACTTCAAAGACATATACCAAGACCTTATCACGAAGGTCCCTTCCAGGTCATCTGTGAAATTATTATTTTCCTGTTCCTATTCCATGTATAGAACAGTGGCAACTAACTTTTGGGTAGGAATGGTATGGTTTACAGACGATCTTCCTATCACTTAGTTGGTTTGGCAGAACTGCATCACCACTGTTCTCATTGTACAGATGAGGCTATGGAGATTTTGAAAAGTTTAGAGATTAGCACATACCCAATTAAAGGCAGAGTATGGATGAGAATTCATGCATTTTTGTTCTTTGTGGATACCTTACTAGCATTTTCTATTTTGCTCAATTTATATAATACTAATGACAGCAATCCTACCCTCAGCCCACCCCAGAGATGGTTCCAAGCATAAACAGCTGCTCTCTGGGGGGCTGTAGTGCATAGTGACAAAGACAGTATGCTTGAAGTTACTACAAGAGTTCATATTCCATTTACTGCATCTATGAGCTTGAGCAAGTCATTGCATCATTCTAAGCCTCAATTTCCTGATCCATAAGAAGGGAGTACCAATGGTATTTCTTCATAGAAATGTTTGTAAAGATTAAGTAAGATATGTGTAGAGTAATGAATTGGTCAGGTACTTGCCACATAAAAATATTAATGTTTGCAATTACTGATGTTTTTACTGTTATGGTGTCTTATCCTACATAAAATAGGTAGCTGTTTATTGACTCTTATTACTCAAAAAACAGAGGATATTGTCACATTTTCTGAAATTGAAGCTTCAGTTCTGTGTAATTTGTAATTTGGGAGAATAGAAAATGTATGTGTGAAGTCAGATACAGTAGTTCATCCCTATGATCCCAGCTACTAAGGAGGTAGAGAGGGACATTGGGAAGATTGCTGTTTGAGGCCAGCCTGAGCAAGAGGTTAGCAAGACTCCATTTCAACCCAATAACTGGACATGGTGGCACATGTCTATCATCCCAGGTATAAGAGGGAAGCATAAATAGGAGGATGGTAGTTCAGACCTACCTGGAAAAAAAAAATTGAGACCCTATCCCAAAAAAGAGTGCCTGCATAGCAAGCTTGAGGCGCTGAGTATCATTAAAAAAAAAAAAAAGAAACAAAGAGAGAAAGAAAACATAATCCAAGTGCTATAATATTTATTTCATTGCACTGTAAACTTTACCTTGGATATTTAACAGCACCCTTGGCCTTTACCTTCCAGATTCCAGTAGGACCCCTCCTCCTCCTCATTTGTGACTGTCAAAAAATGCCTTTAGGCATTGCCAAATGTCATTGCCTTTAGTTAAAGACCATACTGTATGGTGATAAGGCTGATTTTTTTTCTTTATTCATTTATTCATAAGTGCATACATTGTTTGGGCCATTTCTCCCTCCTGCCTCCCACCCCTTCTCTCTTCCCCCAACATCCCTTGCTTCCAGGCAGAACCTGTTCTGCCCTCTTCTCCAGTTTTGTTGAAGAGAAAACATAAGCAATAATAAGAAAGACATAGTGTTTTTGCTAGAGAGATTCCTAGCATTGCTTCCATGCACATGTGTATTACAACCCAAATTGATTCATCTCTACCAGACCTCTTCACTACTTCCTGGTCACCTTCCCATATTGACCTCTGTCATTTTAAGTAAGGTTACTGTATAGCTCCTCTGCAGTGGGCACATCAAACGCTTTCAAGTTTTGGGGTTCCTGCCTTTCCCTATTCCTCCTGTACATGTCCTCCCCTTAGCGTGTGACCCATGTCTAATACTATTACTGCATTTGTTTTAGATCTAAAGTCCACATATGAGGGAGAACATAAGATTTTTGGCTTTCTGAGCCTGGCTAACCTCGCTTAAGATGATGTTCTCCAGTTCTATCCATTTAGATGAAGCTGATTTTTAACTGTGGCAGAATTGTCGCATTCAAATGATAGCCCACCCAAAGCTTTTATCCCCCCCAAAAAACTTCTTCAAATGACATCTTTCTTTTAAACATTTAGAGAAGACGCATTGCTTGAAAAATCCACTCAACAGTATTCCCTACATGGATCACCAACCATACAAACCATATAACTTGGCTCTAGACACTTCTTGGCACAAAAAAAAAAGGAAAAGGAAAAAACCTCCTTCAAGGACAAAGATGTTCCACCATTAGTAAATTCAAAGGAAGAAGCCACGGGCTCTTTAGTGCCAAAGGGAGTTCCAAAAATACTTTTGCATTATGGCAGAATTTCTGCAATAAATCTTCACTACCACCACCTCCCCTCCCCCAAGGTGGCTTCTGTTAAGGTTCATGCTCTTTGGAGTGGATAAATGCTAGCACTTTATTTTTGCTAAAGGTATCGGTCACATTTTTTTGTATCCATGCTTGGTGTGACATCTAGCATTTTAGCAGTTCAAAATAATAAGCCCCGAGAGTGTCCATAAGTGGCATATGACTAGTGAATGTCCTTTTTCACTGTTAAGCAGAAGTCAAAGATAAAAGATTAGATGAATGGAAGGAAAGTGATTCACAATGCCAGACCCCCTGCCCAAGCTTGCAGGATCATGAAATCCCTTGCCCTTTGATTTTTTAGGTATATATTTCTGGAACAGCACAGTCTATTTTTAAATCACAGGATTTTATTAAAGGTAAGTTTCCCATGAAACACTTCTCATTTATATTTTCTAATACGTTCTTTTAAGAGGTTTGAGCAGTCTCTTCCTCTCTTCCCATCCCACCTCCTTCTGTGTCCCCTCACACTTCCCCAGAAAAAAATTCTTCTCTACCTTTCAGTTCATCAAGGAAGAGTCAACAGTTAAGTCTCTCATCCACGCACAGTGGTGCTTGTAGAGAGCATGGTTTATAAGGTATCTGAGCAGATAAAAAGGATGAACCAGGTAAAATGGGTCAGGATTAACAGTGGCTCTTCATTCCAATGATAAGGGCTAAACAGCTACTTGTTCAAATTCCTTTTAACTCTGAAAGCAGAAGATTATGGGAACTGTAATTATTTTTAGAAATTATACTATTCCCTCTGCTTTTGTTTTGATTTGGGTTGGTTTTGAGCACTGCATTATGTTTTAAAAAATTGTTACCATAATCGTGCTTCTGGTACATCTATATGCCTTAGACTTTGGCAATCTTTCTAAAATCGAGGGTATATCTATCAATTACCTATTTCTGCCTACAAATAGCAACT
Organism: Castor canadensis; assembly: GCF_047511655.1. NCBI lineage: Eukaryota > Metazoa > Chordata > Mammalia > Rodentia > Castoridae > Castor > Castor canadensis. The sequence goes on from NC_133398.1 coordinate 63,062,818, forward strand.
GAAACTTAAAGGTTTAAAACCCCAATAATCTGATATTTATCACTATTCTGTGGATTGATTGGGTTGGGACATAGGCCTTCTGCTGGTCTCTCCTGAGCTCACTCTTCTTTCCTGTCAGCTGGAAGGGCAGGAAGATTGAGTGGGGCCTGCTTCTCCTGAGGTCCTTTATCCTGATCTAGTGGTCTCAGAGTCCTGAGGTATAGAAGGCTTTTTGAGGTCACTGCTTCCACTACTTCCCTTTGTTCAAAGCAAGTTTTAGAGGCTGGCTCAGATTCAAGGAGTAGAAAAACAGAATTCACCTCTTGATGGGAAAAACAACAAATAATTTGTGATCTCACTTATCCTACCTCTGAGTGCTGTATGGCTGAACTTTATTTATTGAAGTTTGAGTTCTCTCCACTCTCATCAGCAAGGCTAGGTCCAATGTGACTTTCCTTTATGATCCTGAAAACGGGCTCATGCCAAATTACAGAGTTTTTGCATTAATGTGAGATAGGTAAGAAAGTAGAGAAAAGGCAATTTAATTTGTTTCATAACTGCTACCTTATTAGTTTTGCTAAAGTATTAGCTCATGGGTAGGAGAAAATTGTAGTCTTAACTCCTCTCTCATCGTGTTTGAAAAACATTTCCTTTACATCTTCCCACAATTCAGGATTTATTGGGGTTAACAGGCTTCTTTTTAAACTCAATAATTTATTCACAGTAAATCAGATCTGAAAGGAACATTTCCAGCCTCCAAGACCACTGTCTTCTCTTCTCTCTTTCTTTTTTAACTTCAGAGATGAGAAAACAACATGAGGCCCCGTGAGGTTGACAGCTTTCCAGGAGACTCTTGCTGGACTGAAGTCTCCAAACTTCCAGTCCAATGTTTTCCAGTGCATACGGTCCTTTAAATTTTGTTCAAATTAATTTGATTAAAGAATCCCTTAACTTTTTTCTAGATGCATTATGAAAATAATCAGAGAGCATCTGAATAATGAGGGGAAGTGGGAGTGTTATGTTTGGCACTAAGATGGTTGAAGTAGGCAATTTTGATGCATTAGAGCCAATTAAGTGCCACAGACATTCAAGACCATGACTAATGGAAAGAAGGGCTGGTTAGCCAGGGAACATCCTGGATGTACTGGGCACCTGGGAAGTCAGGTAGACTGGGGGAAAGGATACTAGCAGAAGATGGAGGAAATGTGAGAGAAAAACTCATCCTGCTTTGTATTAGTGCCTAGAGCTATGAAGGTAGAAACCACTCCAGGCCACTAAAAATTACTGTACATGCTGTCTTGGCAGCCCAGCTTTGGTTTTCAGTGGCTGCCTGCACTTCTACAGCTCCCATTGGAGTGCTAGCCTGGCTATGTCATGGCTGTAGCATGAGCATTTTAGTGTCCATATGCCTGGGAGGCTCATTAGCCACAATTTCCTCATCCCCGGCTCTAGCCAAGGACAGCAGATGCTATTGTTACCTCTTCTGTTGAATAAAGTAGGAAGCAAAGAAAGAAAGAAATTTGTCAATAGCATTTTCCACGGGATCCAAAATAAAAACCACGTGTGGTATATTGTCCAATAGTAATTCATGTGCCAAATTCCCATTTTCTATAATGTACTTACATAAGACATGAATCTGCCTTTGTATTTAACAGGATATAAATGACCTTCCTCATTTGACTGTAGATGTGTTACAATTATAGTGATTCAGACTTCTCAGTTTAGATTTGTGCTATTTCTTATACTTGCAACCCTTTGCTTCTTACCACGCCATCTGCTGGAATCACTTACATTTCCTTCGTGCCCTCAAAACGTTTGTTACATGACTAAATGCCACTGTAAAACTTTGAAGTCTTTCATATAAAATAAACAAATTTTAGCAAGTATTTTTAAACTCTTTGTCTTGAAAAGTAACATTAATAAGGTATATTTGTGTTTCTAAAAGGAAGTGCAGCTGTGGACAGAAATTCGAGTTGCTGAAATGGATAAAATAACACCAAAATCTTTGAAATACAAGCCTGAATACACAAGCAGACTCTGTCCTGAAGACTAAATGATGATAAATTAAGCAAAGAAAAAGGTTCTTTGTGGGCAGAGAACACACCTGAGGCAGAGGAGGTCTTAAGACCACTAAGTCACTGAGCTTTCAGAGTTATCCTGTCAAACTTTATTGGAGCCAAATGTGACATCCCATGAAGTTTCACTGGCCTCTGCATTTCCTGTTGTTCTGCTCACATCAATCTGGTTAATTTGAATTAATATGAATTTGCTTCAGAGGGCTGGATTAGAAGAGCAACCACCTCCCACTCAGTTAAACCCAAAATATAAGGATTATTTTTGTCACCTTATGAAATATGTAGGGAAGCAAAGGAAAAGATCTTTTAATTTCTATCAGAACTATTGTCTGCTTTTTTCCCTTTGTCCTTTTGAACACATAATTCTTCCAGATTTTATGTAAGAGAGGTGAGTTGGAGGGCCTCATTCTTTCTATAATTTTGACCTCACTGCAGTGGTCTCTGGAAATAAAGAGCAGAACTGAGTAGGGTTCACTTGTTGCTGAGGCAGAACTTGTACTAATTCAGTCTATTTGTTGCCTAAATACCAATTATTTGAAGATGCTGTTTGTTTGTTTTTCATCTGCATTATCCTGAATAGCCAAGCTCAGGTTGAATACCATAAATGATTACAGAAGATAAATATACATATGATGTAACATCTGTACACAATTATAGCCTATATATTTTACCAAAAGCCAGGGTTGTTACTTTCCCACACTGACAAAGAGGACCATGAATGCTTTCCATATATGAGCTGTTTCACACATGTTCAAACACTCTTAAGATTCTTCCTAAAGCAATTCTTCTAGAGAAGGGAATTTTAAAATGTATAGTGATAAATGAAGCTCCTGGATTCTAAAGCCTTTGTTTCAAGTGTTTCCTAACAAAAATAATCCTGAGTCCCACTACTTCTGCTATTTGGCCTTCAGTACAAGAAATGAATTGAAGGCTAGAATTGAAACTCAAGATAGATCACTTGCCTAGCAAGTGCAATGCCTTGGGTTCAATCCTCAGAACTACTAAAAAAAATTAAAATAAGAATTGCATATGTAGAAAAGAAGAGGTATTGGACTGCCCCAAAACTACATGATCTGTGGAATTCACTCACCTGAGTCACCTAAGTTGCTTTAAGAGAATAGAGGACTTTTTTGTTGCTTGCCAATGGTGTGTTCTGTACAAAGAAAACTGGATACAATTTGAAAGTTTAATGTTGGTTTTACTTTGATGATGATAATGATGGTGATTGTAAAGTTTGATTTTACAGAAGCCATAATAAGGAACTTTGTGTTTTTCTGAAGAAATGACTTCAATTTGACCTTGGGTTCACATGTGGTCAGTGACTCCACACATCTTAAAACTCACTTTGTCAACCTAACTCTGATTCTGATCAATTGGGCAGAAAGTCTTGCTCAGTCTAGAGCCATGTTCACTACTTACATCTGAGAAACCATAACCAATCACATTACAAACCACAAAAATCCTTTATAATCTCTGGTTAACATTTCATCCCCTTTTGTGTGTCTGAAAATGATTAACCTGGTTTCAGACTATCTTCTCTTATGTGCTACAGCCTGAAATTCACTGGTTATCTTGGTTCAATTAAATTTCCTGGTTTGTAGAGTTTAATAGTAAAACCACAAGCTTACCACAACCTTTTCCAGAAGTCAGTAAGAAGCTCTGTGAGAGGAGTCCACTTATAAGACATAGGTTGTTATGTTTGTATCTCCTAAAGGCTTAGGATAAACACATTTACAAATCTCAGCACATAATTCTGCATGGAAGTCATTTTCCACGTGAATCTTTGTGGCATACATAATGTGCAAAGGTGCAACAGTTCCTAAGGTGGCCATCATATCTCTGCCTGCCTTTCCACATGGAAAATGTTACCAGTTACCACTTATGTAACTATCACTCGCATCCACAGTTTCTGTTAAGGCTTCATCACATCACAGGTCGACTGTGATACAGGAAACTTAGGTCTAGCCTGAGCTTCCAGAAGTAGAGTAACGGTCTCAACAAAATCTGCTTTGTTATTTCTCCCTGATAGGGGACACTACATTCAGATAGAGCTTTACATTGGGAAGAGGAAAAGAGATGGTTTTTCTAAACTTCCTTTGTTTTGGACATTTCAAACCAAAGATTTTCATACCCAAAGTAGAGAGACTGTTTAATGAATCTCCAAGCATGCATCGCCCAGCTTCAATTATCAACATTTCAGGCAGTATTTGTTAAATGGCAATTCATTTTCTATTTTTTAAAGAAACTCATTACATAACTGCATTCAACATTTGCAATTTAATATCCTGGACAGCCTTATCTTGGGTAAGTGTTCCATTTTCATGGACATATTGAGTGTAAAGGGTACTCATTACTAGTCTCTCAGCACTAGGTTGAGTGTTCTTAGACTATATTTCTCTTATGTTGCTCTAATCTGATACACTGCTTTTCTAAGTTAGTCTTAAAGCATCAAGTTTTAAAATAATTCCAGAGTATTGAAACCACCTCCCTCTTTGGAGGGCCTGTATCTAAAACTATCCTTAGCAACATTTGGCATGCAGACTTTTTTTTTTTATTCAGCACTTTTATTTTTAAGTTAAATGTTAAATTTTTATGGTTGGTTTATGGTAGCCTTCACAATTCCCTGTTATTTGGGATCATATGTTTCATACTTTCCTGCTAAATCTTTCTTCTTTTAATCTGTATAAGTAGAGCTGGAACAGAAGTGGCTTGCTACCTGATTTCAAAATAGAAGAAAAAAAAATGTATCAATCTTACAAATTCAACGTTAACCATTTACTAGCCAATAATTAGTAAATATAATCTGGCGAAAAATTTTCATGCCTATTCTGAGTCTTATAAAAAATATGACAAATTCTATGAAAAATCCATGTGTTATTAATAGATTCTAAGTAGAAGGAGTTAGAATTTCCATTGTCAAATATGTATATATATAAAATAAGTTTTTTATATTGTTTTATACTGTTTTCTAACAGTATTTCTCAATCCTATAAAATGCTCTATGCCATGAAGAGCTCCAGGCTAGGCAGTTTGGAGATGAAGCGGTATGGAATCTCCCACAAAGTGCTTATAACAGCATAGATGAAGATACCCAAAACAATAGAGAAAATTAATAAGAATCCTTGAACTATGTGTTAAGACTTGGTCATTCAGAGAAAACCTTAGTTAAAGCAAAGAACCCTAAAATATTACATATGCAATTGGCATTAACTTCAAATATATAATTACATTATAGACTCATTTCTTTAGGACTAAAAATTTTGAGTATGAGCTATAGTTACAAGATTTAGTATGTTTGAAATACATCACAAACTTCATAGTTTTGAAGAAACTTAAGTTTAGAATTCTTATAGAGCTTTATTGTTTTTCCTTTATTTGCAATTGTCTTACCTTTATCTAATGTCACTATACTTTTTAAGAAATAACTGGTCACAAATTACCAAGTCTTTCCCAGCATTTAGCTTAGTTTTCACAGAAACAGCCAACTCTCTGTTTCATAGCTATATGGTTTAATTAAAATAAGTGGTTTTAGAGAATAAACACCACAAAAAAGCACAGGCTTCCTAGAGAGTGGCTTCCTAACCTTAAGTTAGTCTACTGCAGTGAGCAACAAGCTGAGGCTTTGGAGAAGAGGGAACATTTGGGTTAACTGTCAAATTGGTTAAACGAAAGTACTATAAGAACATGCATGTAGAGCCTTGTGCATATAGAAATGAACTTTAACACAAGCAAAGCAATGCACATGAAGTTGAGAGATTTTTGTTTTAATCATGAATAGTTCTATTTTCCCCAGTCTTTCCATCTACCAAATGTTAGGACTTTGCAAGATGCCTGGATCTTAAATCTTAGGATGGATCAGGGTCATTTTGGGGCTTCATCAAACTCAGGTTGCTTGCCCATAACCCCACATTTTCTGATCCTGTGGCTTAGGGTGGGAGCTGAGAAATTGCATCTCAAGATGATTCTGACCGTGGGGCTATACTTTAAGAACTGCTGGATTTCATCATCTCTAAGTTCCCTTCCAAATCTAAAATCCGGTTCTATTGCATGTTATATTTTTTTTCTGAAAAGATAGCAACCAAGAGGCAAAGTAGAATATTGGTTTCATAAAATTCATTAGAATGTCTTTTATATAAGCCACACAACAACTGAAAGGTTGCATATCTACTCTGCCTTTAAGTCAATTGAATTAAAGTACCGAACTCTAGGACTTTAATTCATAGCAAAGGGAGAGCTGGGAAATTAACGTTTATCAAGAATCTGTTATGTAAAGGACATTTTGTCAATGATATTCTTCTACAATAAATGTAAGAAATGAGTTTCCATTTTGCAAGCAAGGAAGCAGAATCCAGACGAATAAGGAGATGACATAGTATCTCTTGGCCTGGAGGAGGAAAACCCACATTTTGAATCTGTAAAGTCCATCCTCATTCCATTTGTCAAACTTAGCTTTCTCAGGAAAAGGGCACATTGTATCAGAGATTAGTTACTCTGTCACGTATACAAAAAATTCCATTCGCTCAGTATCCTAATTATGTTTAAACTATTTTAGTCAGTAAAAAGTGAGCTTTCAAGAAAAACCTTGATGGTGCTCTTTTAAGAGTGGCAGATTTTTAATTTCAAGGGAAAAACTGAATTTCTCTCCTTGGACTCTAAATTGCAACCATGAGAGAGATGGAATTAGAGATAATGCCTGTGAGTTCACCATTGCCCTTTCGATTGAATTATTCCATGCATCAAACAGGTGTCCAAATAAATTTGATGGATAACTGAACATTAGAGTGGAAGTATCATATTTTAAAACAATGCCAGGGGCCAAACCAGGCAAGATTTTTAAAGAATATAATGCCCTGTATATATAAGTTAAAGAAAACTACTAACCTTATTCCTTAGTGCCAAATAAAAGTTTCCATTGTCACTTGGGGTGGAAGAAGGGCTATAGGCTATTGACCAGATTTTGTGGGTACCAAGCCCCTCAGGACCTTACATTTATTACATTAGGCTTTGCAAATGTTGAGTCTGGGGCTTGCATTCTAATTAGCAATTCTGTCTGGTATTAATGGAAATGTATGCTGCATCTCTGAGAAGTATCAGGGTAATAAGCATCCCATTCCCAATATCTTCCTTACTATATGAGGTAGATTAAATCTGCAAAGCAAAGCATTTCATGCCCCCAGAAAGAGAAGCACCATATAGTGTCCCTAGTGTTAAGAAAAAGTTCATTTTCCCTGAATGGGTTCCTTACTAAGGAGCAGTTTGTTCATCACTGATCACTACATTCCCTCCAACTCCAGAGCACACAGAGAGCAAATTAAAAGAACTACTATTGTTTAGATAGTCCCAAAGAATCCGAGCCATGGTTTACCCCTCTTGGAGGGGGGGAGTTCCAGTCCACTAAGGAAGGCAGCTTGGGGTCCCCAAATTTGCCAAGACTCCATGAGTGAGGATGCAAGGGCATTTGATAGAATGAACATTGCCAAGCTGCTCTTGCATCTCTTAGGGAGCTGCTAAAATGAGTCATTGCCTTTGATGAGAATCTTCCGAAGGAAACTGCTTACTTCAAAAAGAAAATTACATTCCTTTCCTGTAAAGTTAGGGAAAGTAGCTTATCCACAATAGTGATTAGAATACAGACAGGAATTGGTATGTCCCCCAAAACTCTGCTGTCCAAAGGTGAATTATCTCAGAGCAAAATGATTTACAGCATACTGGATAATTCATGAATGGTGTCAATTATGGATAGCACCTCAGATTCTACATATTATATCATTTATGTCAAAGAGATATCGTTTAGTAAATCCATGAAGAGATTAAATGCTCTGCCAATTACTCAAATATAATAATTTATAACTTGATCTAATAAAAGGATAAATTTTTGGATGATGTTACTCATCTATATATTTTAGAGCTTGTGAATATTTCCAAGTAATTATATTTGCTACTGTGAACTGTAAGTGCTATAATTTCCTTTGACCTATGTTGTAGTTAGATACATTACTTGATCAGGGCTCTCAATGAAGCATTTTGTGATCACATAATTAGTTAATTGGTTATTTCCATCCTGCCTGTGTTTATATGTTATAAACTCTATAAGGGAAAGAAATCAGCCTACATACAGCTGAGTCTGGTAGAGAGCAATTAGGTTCTCTCAGAACAAATAGCTGTCAATAATGAATTCTGAATTAAAATTACTACCAAAGAAAGGAACCTCGACATCTGCAGGAAATGTGAAAATATTTTTATAACCTAATAGCTGAGTTCTGGTATCACTGAGTTTTCCCAGCTGTACCTGCAATGTTATTTTGAAATATTCCCAGACTGAGGGAACACTGAAACTCCTTGCATAAACTAGACAGAATTTTTTTTAAAAAAAATGTTGGCTGCCTTTCAACAGTGTGTATTTTGATTTCATGTAATCGGCATGAAGACTTTCTATTTCAAACTATTTTGTTGTGCCCCCTGGCCATAATGTAAGGCTTAAAAATAGTTCTGTTATCTTTATTTTGTGTCTTTCCAATCAGGGTGCTATTGCTTGGGTATTTTTCTTTCTGTCTTTGGAAAAATACTTTTGGGTCTTATTACACGGTATCTGATTTGCTCACATTCGGGTATGTTTCTTGCAAAGGAAACTTGCAAGGTGGGCTTCTGGCTTCAGAGTTTTGTTACAAGATAATTCCATATATTTTCAGGTATCAGGAGATAGTAAGGTATTTGAGCTGTAGACAAAAAAAGCAAACCTTATATTTTTTAAAGCAGTTTTTCCAGCTACAGCAAGGTGGCAGAATATAAAACCAACTTACAAAAATCATTAGCTTTCTATACACCAATAATGAACAAACTGAGAAAGAATGTATGGAAACAATTCCATTTACAATAGCCTCAAAAAAAAAATCAAATACCTGGGAGTAAACTTAACAAAGGATGTGAATGACCTCTACAAGGGGAACTACAAACCCCTGAAGAAAAGAGATCGAGGAAGACTACAGAAGGTAGAGAGATCTCCCGTGCTCATGGATTGGCAGAATCAACATAATAAAAATGGCTATACTATCAAAAGCAATCTACATGTTTAATGCAATTCACTAGTTTTAAGGACAAAAAAATTTATATGAATTTTTGTTAAATATATATGTAGATATAACACACATACACATAATTATGAGTAAAATTAACTCATCTGTTTGTCCTCATTTACTTATAAAAATATTAGACATCACTCTGTATCCTTGTCACCTAAATGTGGCCTGGCATTAGCGTTACTTTGCATTGTTGGAAATGCATCATCTTGTATCCCATTTCAGATACTGAATCCAGAGTTTGGGAGTAAAGTCAAAGAATCTGTATTTTAATACTTCCAGAATATGTACAGACCACTTGACTATGTACTGCATAAATGCCTGGAAGTGTGCTACATGATAATTGATACATATAGAGGAAGCTCTCATTTTATATTTACTGAATTCAAATATTGAACATTAGCTTTCATCTCTTTGGTGTTACAGTCTTATGATGGTGTTTTCCATCCTTTGGTGTACCTTACCTGTCCTCTAATCCCATCCTCAAACATGACCAATATATCATTCTAGATACACTTGACACTAGTTTCATTAAGTATTCTTCATGTATGCCTGCCATGATAATGGAAAGTCATCCATAGACCAAAACACTCTACAGGAGATAGAGCTAACATAATGTAAGTAGCTAATACATAGCCAGGTACATGAAGATGACTTGGACAGTGGTTCACAAGCCACTTAAATCATTTCTCTTCGAGTTGTTACATAGGGTAGGATATTCAGTGTTTCATGGGTAAAGGACAAATATAAGGACAGTATTTATTTTTCAGCCAATATTCTTGCAACAATACTAATAGACTCACAGACTTTGAGTTCTTCTACAGAACTGCAATGAAAACTCTTTTCTGTTCTCAGTAAAATTCCTATCCACATGGGAGCCATGAGACTAGGAAGACAGTTTCAACTCCCTAGGAATAACCTTGTCATCTTTGTCAAGTTTCTTGCCCTGCCTATGTCTGTTGTCTCCTTTAAAAACAGGTGAAAGGTTCAAAGAGGCACTATGAACAGTACTAATTAATAAGTTCAGGAACCTATGACTTTAAAGGAGCCAGATCAGGTCACAGTGACACCAGCAAGAAGACCTCCTGGAAGTTGGCAGAATGATTTAAACAGTGAAGGAGGCCCTACTTAACACAACAGATCCTTGATTGTATTGCGACTAACATCCCCCTCGCTGTCTTAACAAAATTTTTAAGAATGAAAAGGCTAAACAAAACAAGGTGCTATCAATATGTAACCCCTGATTTAGAGCTTTCAAAATGACTGAACTCCATCTTTATTTGTTTGGTATTTTTGTTTGTTTTTTGACATAGGGTCTCTCTATGTAGCCCAGGCTGACCTTGAACTCCCCATCCTCAAGCCTAACCCTCCAGTGTTATGATTAACACTGTACTCCCATGCATAACTAAGTATGTTTAAATGAAGACAATATTTTTAAAAACAAAAATTGAAACCATCTCAAATCTTGCCCTTTTGAGAAGACATTGATAAGTTTTGCAAAGTAATGAAAGTAGCTAAATTTTCAATATTTTCCAAATGTCTTCCAATGGCTCTTCTACTTAACTCCACTTAACCTGAGTCAGAAGGTTAGCATTTATGTTGCTAATGGTGAGCCTGCCATTTGGATTGAGCAGATTCTATACACTGTAGTCTATGGGATTATTATGTCCTCCAATTTGAGAAGTACAAACCTATGCAACTTTATGTAGCAGACCTGGTAAGTGATCATACCCTCTTTTCAAAAGTGGAAAATTTGTTTGCCCTTTTAAATAGAATTTAGAATGTGGACTGAATGGATATGGTCATTTGCAAAGCAAACCCCTGTGTAAATGCTGCAGTTTCTTGGACTTCCACAGCATTATGCCTTTGACCTCTATTCAGATTTGTCAACTACCAATTACCAGAGCCAGATGAGTCTGTTATCTGTTCATGCCTGATGGCCTCCTCTGTCCTGTAAAATGAGACCTGCTATGGCATACTCAGGTGTTTTTATGTAAGCATATTAGCCTTCTAGTAGATCTTGAGTACCACATTTTAAGACATAGGGGATATGTTTGGTAGATAGTGTTGGGAGACAGCCAAGATCATGCAGAAGTCTTTGGAGGATTTCTGATTGAGGCTACATTTTTTGAGGAAAAAAGCCACATTAGGCCCATGTGGACTTGGGGTTTTTGTAGGCTTATTCCTTTTAAGAAATTTCCCTTCACAGCTAAAGGGAAAAAAAGGCTCTGAAGGAATACAATCTGGGTATATTGACCCTTGACCTTTTAATATTCTATCAAGTAGATCAGGAACTCTGTGCTTAGCCTCTGTGTCTTCTCTGTTGATGAAGTGTGAGTTCCTTTTGATCCTCAGAGGATTCCACCCAAGCACAGAGTGCACTGAATCTGTCTAGAGTTATTCCAGCTTGGGATCACCTGGCCTAAATCTTGATTGTTTTCATTGCCACGCATTCTTTTCTCCATGATGACTCCTATATACCCTTACTTTCTGAAATTCCTTAAAAGCCAGCACTGACTGGCAGGACCAAATCTGGACAGCAGGGTACTGGCAACTTCACTCAGACTTCTAAGAATCTTCTCTGGGCAAAAGCAGTATTCCTGAGGTATGGTAAAAGTAGACAGGATTCTGAATTCTCCTGCTGCTTCTTTGGAGCCTCATCTCCTTATTGATCTTTAATTAGGATTTTATTATAGTATTTTTAACCCATTGTTTGAGATTCTTTTCAATTCCTTTATTATATGATTATGTTGTCATTGAAAAAATTCAAACATATCAATTAAAGTGCACCTACATCACTGCCATTGCCAATTCTTCTTCTCACAGGAAGTTTATAATTCGTGTATTTTTCCATGTTTTATGCTAAACATGTCTACTTATGGAAGGTACTGAAATGTATATATTGTTTGCCACACATTTAGGTAGACTTAAGTCTTAGAACCCTTTCTGTTAGGGTAGCCCACCCAGTTCTTTTTAACTATAATATAGTATTGATGGTATTGATCAGTTATAGTTATAGCGATTGTTTTTTTACCCAGTTAAGTTGCTATTTCAAATAATGTTCTTTCAAATAATATTTTAAATAAGCCTCTCTGTGCATATAAGCACATATAAATCTCCATGACAGATTTTGGGAAACAGAGATTCTGTATCAAACAACATGCACATTTTAAATTTTAATGAACTCTAAAAAATTGCCCTCTGAAATGACCACATTTTATATAGGCATATAGTTTATGTTTAATAGCATTCATAAACTCTGCATTTCAATGGCAATTCATTCAAAAATGTTTAATTTTTATTACATAATACATATAAGTGATATAGGCAAGTAAATATTTTCATCAAAAAATGTATATGATTTCTCTCTTCAATCTAGGTGAAACAGATGCTAGAAAATAAAAAAAAAATCAATGTGCCAATTTTTGTAGTACCCTAAATATTCTAGAGGTGTCCAATATAGCAGCACATCAAGCTAAATTTGATTTTAAATAAAGGATGGAAGAAGAGTTTCAAAACAGTAGCCTTGTCAGTCACTTCACAGTTTTATTAGGGTGGTCACTAGATTAATCCTATAAACCTTGGTCATAAAACTCAATCCGTTCTCATAGATGCCCTTTGATATATACTTGCAGTTCAAAAATGCCATTCTTAATAGCTAACTATAGCATCCAATCAAATTATGAGCTGATATATGTACAAAATACTTACAGTGAATTTTGGTCTATATTTTACTGTCTGCACTCAACTCAATGATCTGTGAAATTTCCTAATTCTATTGTCCTTCTTTGCCAGATCATTGAAGTATCAGTGAAGGGTCAGCATTAAAACTCCACTAAATTAATCAGAAAAGCCAACACTTAAGCACATCTCCAGAATGATTTTAGCATGAAATAGGCCCCTTATGCCTCTTAATTTTTTCTTTTTGCACATTACTACTGTATCACATCATGGGACATTAAGCATATTTCAACTCATGGGACTAACTCAATCATGTTTTTAGAAGCTGAAAACAAATGTTATAACTCGATGAATGATAATGCTGAAGTAATAACAGTTTCCTAGTAGGCACACTTGTTTAATGGATTGCAAAGTCTTTCAGCTTATAAACGCAGTGCCTTATCACTCACTGAAATTGTTTTTAAAGTCTAAACTTTAGCAATAATTCACTTTGCTACAGAAGTCACAAAAAATATACAGTTTGTTTGTGTTCTGATTCTCATTAGTGGAGTCATTGTCTTCACTGGAAGATAACTTAGAAAGTTGATTTTACTTTGGTGTGACAGGGACCAACATAATGCTAGGCTTGATTTAAAAGTGCTGTCTTCTTCCCTTTTGCTGGAATTTTCTGTACCATAATAAATGTACGAAATTGTGCTGGCCTCAGCCTGAAGCCTAGGGTTATGCACTCCTTTACTGAAAGATATTTAGAAAAATCTGTCTCAGTGCTTGGCAACTACTCCGACAGAAAACAGATAAAAATAAGGGTGGTTTATCAGTTTTGCTGTTCTTATCATGTTTCAGGTTGAAGGCTGTTGAAATGATGAAAAACAAACAGCACTAAATAGGGTTCCGTCATTATCGCTGCTGTGGGGAGCTGAGGTTTTCAGGATCAAAGAAAAATGCATTTGCTTTCAGAACCACAATCCTTCATTTTGAGAGGTACACTGCAGTCAGATACTGATGGGTAAAAAAAGAAAGAGAGAGAGAGTAAATTGGAGAAGGAAATAAAATATGTGTGGCTATGGGAACTTGAAAATTCAAACAAAAGTAGGCCAGCATACTTTTAAAAGCTCTGAATTTTCAACATTCTCTTTCTTAAGAAATAAAAAAATGGTGCCTGAGGATTGTTATTTCTGAACAAATAGAATAAAGTAGAAGAATATGTTATTTCCAGCTTATCAAATCGTAAGAACTTCCTTTGTCTTTATAAACATACATTAAAGGAAAATCCCCCATGGCAGAGGCTTTGCAGGATGTTCCTGTATTTGTTGTTGGTTTAAGAGAGGGCCTAAGATTTTTTAGCTTATGTTTTTTATGTTGCAACTCAAGTTAAGCACCTTTCATTTCCCTGGAGTGGAAGTCACCACACTAAGTAGTAGAGACAGGGAGGTTGTCCTTTCCCTCAAACTGATTATCACCTGGCATATGGATAATAACCAAAACTCAAAAATAAAGAAAGAAAGTAGCTGAAAGAGTGGTATAACTTGTCATAGGAATCCAAAGAGGAATGAATCAAGAGGAGATTATTGTCCTTTATAGGTGTAGTGGTTGTGGTGAATCTTAAGGAAGGTAAAGGTCAGCAGGTAGCTCTCAACTGCCACTCATTTGCCATGAGATATATACAAAAGCAGTAAGTTTCTTTTATTTTTTTGGAAATAGAGAAATGGAGAGCAGCTTAAGCTTGAGGTAGATTAAATCGAGATCTTAAAAGCCAAATCGCAAATGATCTTGAGGTGACTCTCTTCAGTATTACATTGCCTGCTCCTTGTTGTCAACATCAGAAATAGGATTTAAAAAGTGAAGTTTGTACCTACAAAGTAATTGCTCCTTCCTTAATGTTTGCAGAACCCTTGATATGTATAATTCAGCCTTAAGAGTTACTAGATAATTAGACTCACTGTCTATCAGATTTAAGAAAAATGAAAAAAAACAGAGAGGGTTAAAGTGACTTTCTAAAGATCACACAACAATTGGTATTTGAAAAATGTCTTGGAATTCATGGTCTTGTTTCAAGTTAGACACACAACTAATACTTAAGCCAAAGAAATCCTTCTCACTCTAGAGAAGACATAACACAAAAATTCCCAGGGTCAGTTCCTTCCCTATCTTCCGTATGACCACCAAGAACAGACAGTGAGCAATATTTTATGCTTCATGAGGGTAAAACAGGTATTGCTGAAGTCATATCCTCTCTTTTTTGTCTCTTTTCTTCACATAATTCATGATTTAGGCTTGGGTGTATATTTGGTTTGTCTTCCTCTCTCATTTTTTGGAAAAAATACACCATTACCATTAAGTGAAAAAGGTTGATACTGTTTATATTTGGAGTTACCTACCAATTTGGCAGGATCCTGTACTGTCTTCTGCCAGACCATAGAACTATGCATCATCCAGACACCTGAATAGTCCCTGCTGCATATTTTAAGAAAATACTCCTGACATTATCTAGAATTGACTTGATATATAGTCGTGCATGAGACTTACAGTGTGGTTTTCACTAGGAAGAACTGCATGTTGTGTCCAATTAGATGTCGTTCCCAATTAGAATGAAGGCAATTTAGAAAGACCATACAGAAAAAAAAAAAAAGATGTTATTCATAATCTTAGGGAATCTGCCAACTGGAGTTTAAAAGGAACCTACTAAGACAAACGCCTTGCAAGTTAAATCTTATTTAGGTTCTTTTAAGTGTAGTCCAGTTGCAAATCAGGAGACTAAGAAATAGAAACTGCTTATTTTTTTCGAGCCTCCTTACTTCCTATCAAACAATACATGTAAAAATCTTTAGGTATTTCCTGCATATTCCAAAGCTCCATCGGATGTAGAACTTCATTCACAGACTGAAGAGTCCTGCTTCCAACATAGCCTTACCTTCCCTGGATGGGCTGCTCAGTGCCTAAAACCTCTGTACCAACCACTGATTCATCCACAATCATTTTTGAATGCTTAGAGTACACCTAGTGCATGGCATACAAAAATGCAATTGTTGCTCTGAAGATTGCACTATCATTCATGAATGGCCACCTTACCAGATTAGTTAATAAGACAATTTGATTAGGATTATAGTGAAGTGATATTTAAGGCAATATGGATCTGGGGAAGAGGGTGATTAAGCCCAACTAGGGAGCAGGGGTGGAGAATCACATGGAAATTGGTCACGTAGTAAATTTATTTAGTAGAATAGAGGATATAAATGGGACTTTATGGCTTTCACTGTGTTGGAACCCCCAAGCTAACTGGGCTCCATACTAAGCATGCATCAGTTTGTAGTTGGCTCTGTGCTAAGGGACGTGCTATTGTTTTTAACACATTGTATACAGAAGGTTTTTACATGATAGCTCAGTCATGTCAGTTTGTGGACTGAAACCCAAATGGAGTCTGAGAATCCATGGGACCTTTGACACAGGACAATAAAGTAGCAAGCAATTTTAAAATAGTGCTTATATCAAATTTCCACTTAGCCTAGATGAAATAGTTTCTATATGGAATTTGGTTTTGATATACAGTGTTTAGCAATTAAATAAATATAATTTTGTTTCTGCAAAATGCTCTCTTAACACCTTATAGGCACATGGCATCAGAGAGATTGCCATTTCATTAGAGACACTTACCCTGGTGCATATTAAACTCATTCATTTCAGAGTTCTGGTATATTCCTTGCACAGGTGACTTGCCAAGCCTGTGGAAAATTTCACATATAGCTCCAGAGTCAGCAATATGATTACAGAAGTTATTCTTTTTTGCTGTTCCAGCTTCCTAAATACCCCATCATTTATTTCAAATGGCACATCATACACAAAGTCAACACATCCTTTTTCTTTCCAGTATTGTAAATTATGTTATTTGATAGACACTGAGCTCTCTGAAGATAAGATCAAAGTAATCTTTTTTGTTGTATCCCCTATATCACTTAGCAAAGTACTTCATTGTTTATTGACTAAAAAGATGGATAGGTATGTGGTTGGTCAAACAAATTATGAATGCATAGATACACAGGTATCAGCAGCCAGCAGCATGTAGCAAATGAAGGAGTCTGTCTGTTATTTGCTGTCCAAGGTGGTGAAATATACCTATTCCTGTTGGTTGCAACTTGGTAAACATGCATGATCAAAAATAAAAAAAAAAAAACCTTTTGGATTGAGACATTCTTGACACATAAATGTGCTCATCCTGAACAATTTGATAAATGTGAAATGTGCAAGGATTACTGTGAGATTATAAGAACACAGCTGTGTTATTTTCTTATTATCTTCTTCAACCTTAAAGGATATTCCAATGTTTCAAGCATCTGACTCTGTAATCCAGTTCACTAGAATAGACTGTCTCCTTGGAACACTAGATCTTGTCTAGCCATTGTTCTTTGTTGACTCTCTCACCTCCTCTTCTTTGAATCAGTTTCTACCAACTGGAACATGACCCCTAAGTCCACTAGTAATGGAGTTTCAGAACCACCTCAAAGTTCTTTTGGTAACAGAGATTAAGGCCTTTATTTTCCCACAGAGAATACTTGTATTTCACCTGGAATTTCAAAATACATTCAACTCTGGAAGAAAAGGGAATACAAGCAAGAAACATATACTTTACTGATTGCTTTTTTTAAAGAATTTCTTTAAGAATACCCCAAACTATTTTTAGTAATGTAGTATTTTTAATATATAATTATATACATCCCACTAGGCTGATTTCAAAACTACCTTGTTGAGTTTTGTAAACTGAAATGTTTTAAGTTGAGTGATTTAATAGATGCTTTTTTTATTTATATTTTTTGTGAACTGAGCTAAAATATATTGAGAGAATTTGCAAAAAAAAAGCCTAAATAGATTTTAATTAGATCTTGACTAATATTGAAAATAGCTTCTAAAATTTTAACAGTCTAAATGTATTTTATGTTTTCAAAATAATATCCATTTTGTATTGCATGATCAAAGAACATGGCAATTATGAAGTTAATATTTGTACATTATAAAATGAACATAATTTTATTAAGTATTTTGTTCCCTGCATTCTGATAATGGTGCCTTCATAATACTTTTTGACTTTAGAGTGATCAAAAATCAGACTGGAGATGTGTACTCATAAGGTCCTGGGTTCAACCCCTTAGCACTGCAAGAAAACAAAAACAAAAAAACTCCTTGTGTAAATCAAAAATTATCACTGTAGCTATTTGAGTAGAATGCATAGTACATGGCTAATAAGAATACGAATTCTTTTATTATGTGTTGGATTCCTAATAAGGTTGTATGGACTTTTCTTTTCTCTGTTTTCCTCATAGTGCGGGAGTTGGCCGGACTGGTTGTTTCATCGTAATAGATGCCATGTTAGAAAGAATAAAGCATGAAAAAACTGTAGATATTTATGGCCATGTAACTTTAATGAGAGCCCAGAGGAATTACATGGTTCAAACAGAAGACCAGTACATCTTTATCCACGATGCACTGTTAGAAGCAGTGACTTGTGGAAATACCGAAGTGCCAGCTAGAAACTTGTATGCCTACATTCAGAAGCTGACACAAATAGAAACAGGGGAGAATGTCACAGGAATGGAGCTCGAATTTAAGGTACGGCATTGGATGTGATCTGGTTACTGAGGAGTAAGTCATTCTGGGATTGTCTTTGAGTAGTGGCCTTTCAAATTCTGAAGTGCAAGATTTCATTTGACCTTCTCCTCAGGTATCTGATTATAAAACACTTTCTTTTTGGTTTTCCTCCTCTATTCTTTTCTTCCTAACAATACCTTGAGCCATTTTTTGTCCTAATTTAAAGTAAGAGAACAAATGCTTGGAACATAATATTTAAAAATTCAGTAGGCTCTATGGAGAAATTAGAAGTAAAAAAATCAGTGCAATTTGAAAATCTTTTACTTTAAAGTAAACAAAAGATTTATATCTGAAAAGATATCTTGAGTACATTGCATTCAAGTCATTGGATAACACTATCTTTGTCAAATTTTTCTTTTATTCCACTCAACAGCGTCTAGCCAGCTCAAAAGCTCACACCTCAAGATTCATCAGTGCCAATCTTCCATGTAATAAATTCAAGAATCGCCTTGTTAATATTATGCCATATGAATCTACAAGGGTATGCCTGCAGCCTATCCGAGGAGTAGAAGGATCTGATTACATCAATGCCAGTTTTATTGATGGATACAGGTATACTCTTGCTCCCCTGACAATCCAAAGTGTTTATATTTGCATGTGCCCTAGTTTCATAACCAAAAGGAATTTTGTCTCTATTCAAAGCCATTTTCTTTCTGCATAGGTCAGCAGTCAGTCCCTTGGTATTTGCTTTTTTATTATTTTTGATAGGAGTAAGAAGCAGTAGTTAAGGAGTTTTTAATCTGACCTTCTACATTCTTCTTTCATAATCCATTTGGATTATGAAAGAAGGTTTTAAAAAGAAGCTTTTTTTTACCATATTTCATAAATTTAATTGATTATGTGAGCATCATTTCTAGAAAATGAAGCCACACAGTTTCTTAAGTGATTTGTCTGACACATGAAATTGAGCTATTAGCATTGTACTAAAAGTTAATAATGATAAAGACATACGTCATAATATTTACAAAGAAATTTACTTGGGAAAGTCCCCAAAATGCATTAAATGCTCTTATTTGATTATATAATCTTAATAGGAATTTATTGCGGTTGCATCAGTGCGTTCATTCTCTGTTAGCAGGTTTGATTTTGACATATTAAGTGTGAACTCATGCATGTTCTCAAAATAGCATTCTCTTTTCATTCTCTATAATTCAGACAACAGAAAGCCTACATCGCTACCCAGGGGCCCTTAGCAGAGACCACTGAAGACTTCTGGCGGATGCTGTGGGAACACAACTCCACCATCGTTGTGATGCTCACCAAGTTGCGTGAAATGGGCAGAGTGAGTGTGTCTGGCTCATCATAAAACATTCCTGTCTGGGGAAAAGGGATTTCATTTCTAATAATTCAAGTACAACATCATTTCCTTAAAATACACAGTGCTCTGGATACAATCTGGACCATTCAGTACTGGTTGGTTTCTAATTCCATATTAAGCTCTTTAATTTGTGTGTTTTGAGGAAGGATCTAGTGCTTTGTGCCAGTGAAAAACATTACTAGAGATACAAATATCAGCACATGCCTGTCTGACTTGTATCTGACTCTCGGCATATTTTTGTTTCCTTTTCTCTGGATAGGCTGGACTTTCATGAGCAAATGTAGCACCATTTCTCTATATGAAGGAACTTGAATTTATTCCATTCCTGGGACAAATTCTTATCTACCTTCCATGCCCAGTGGACAATGTGTTGGAAAGTCACATAGTTTTTCTAAGGATGTAATCTGGCAATCCCAGATATTCTTTATTATTTTGTTTTAGAATACTAATTTTAAAAAAAGAATAATTATTCTGGAAAAATAAAGTATGATGATTCTGAAATGCACATAAAATACTTAAGGACCTACCATTAAGATTCAATACATATAAGTATTTTGCCACATTTCCTTAAGAGCTCTCTCTCCTTTGTGTAAATTAAATGGTAGAAGTATGACTAAAACCCAACTTTTATAGTGCATAAAGAAAGCAAAAAGAACATTAGACTAGGAAAATAACCAGCTCCTTCTAATTTGGCTGCTGATCTCTATGGGGTTTACCCAAGTCGCTAAAATTACCTGGAGCCCAGGTCCCTCAATGGACAGATCAATTCAGAGTTGTTGGTTTTTTTTTTTTCCTGCATTCACATTGATTGTTCTCTTCCTTCAAAATCACATCAGTACAAGCCTGCTGTGTTGGTAGCAATGCAGGATTGAAATGGCTAGCATTGCACAAGTACTAATGTAATTCTTTGAATAACATAGATGTAAAGATATCTCCCTGCTAAAGTAGCCAGTTCAACTGATGTGGATTAAGCAGATCCTATATGCAAGGTTCTATACTAGAACAATGGGCAAATATTAAACCCAATGGCTTCCCTATCTTCAGGGAACTTAGGGTTTCAAAGAAAAGATGACTTAGGGCAATTCAAATTACCTTGAATTTTAAATTTTTATTAATGAGAAAAAAGAATGTAGATACATGACAAACAAAATTTTATTTACACTTTATATCATTTAACATTAATCTCTCTTTTTAGGAGAAATGTCACCAATACTGGCCAGCAGAACGTTCCGCAAGATACCAGTATTTTGTTGTAGATCCCATGGCTGAGTACAACATGCCACAATATATCCTAAGGGAGTTCAAGGTCACAGATGCCAGGGTAAGTTGGCACAGTCTTCAGCTCTTAATCATTAGCTGAAAATTAGTCAAAAATATACTTCCTTGAGAAAATATTTGCCAAGTGTCCATACTCCCAAAGAGAAAAGAAATCACCCTTTCTGAATTTATTATCATAAAACTTTTTCTGTGTCTGGCAAGTATTCTCATAAGCCCAGGTTTGGCTTCCATTCAAAGATAACATCTTGCAGCCCAACTTTGGGGATACACTTGGTGAGTGCTTGTGCTAGGAAGCACTTATTGATTGGTGGACTATGCTTACATTCACCTTCTCAGCTCATTCTCTTTGGAGATCATTTGATTCCTTCATTTCTCGAGGCTGTAAATATGTTGTTTGTTTTCAAAGCCCTTTAGGTCATGTGGGCTTGGATGTTAATTTGGTATGATTTTAAAACTGCAGAGCAAATGGCATTCCTTAGAAGAATCTGACAAGCTTTGCACATTCTAATTTGATTCCTGGAGTGGTTTATTCCTCCATGTGCTAATGTGTCTGTGCATGAGAGCTTTGCACCCATGACCCTTACTGGCTAAATTTCATTCTGCATTTTGTATCAAGATTGCTGAGTCCAAGGTTCAGCCCTGATGTAAGATGTTCTATGCAAAAAGTTTAATATCTTTGCCTTTAGCCACTCTCAGACCATGACTACAAACACATCTTAAGGAAGACTAGGTCAGATTAAAGTCTTGCTTTATTTTTGGAATTGCCACAGTGGGTGGTTGAATAAAACTCCATGGCAGAGCTTTCTGGAAAATATTTTTTTTCCAAATTCATGTTTGTAGGTTGTCTGTTAATCCTCAAAGCCTGGCTGTTGACTTGAAGAGCTAGAGAAAGTGACTATCAGGAGGGTTGGCCCAGGTGACAAACCTGTTAATCCTAGAAAGTCTGAAATATTAACTACCCTAATGTCCACTGCACTCAAGGCAGTCATTATGTCTCTAGGTCTCATTTTTGAGTTGTTTAATCAAGAATGCCTTGGTTACTTCCCTGTTGCTTTAAAAAACAAAATGCTTTTTTTCTTTTTAGAGAAAAATTCTTTTTAGAATTTGAAGCTAGGTGTGTGAGTAAAACTTGAAGTACACTAGAAGTAAACTCACAACTATTTCTTATAAGAGAGAACACAAGACCAAGTCTACCAGTGGCAGAAACACCTTTCCTACTCCCTATATTCCCAAATTAAATCTGACCACAATAAGCAAAAGAAGATTGAAACTTGCTCACATGTTTTTTAAAGTCTACCCGTGATTGTGTAATTTCCTTAGCTACCATAGCAATTGCTGTTTGTGCTCCTGGTGTGCTTTTAATTTCACCTCCTCAGTTCAGAAAGCAACTTGGCACTTGAAAATACAGTATTGTTAACAGGTAACCTTTATGGAATCAGGTGGTTTCTCCTCCAAATAGTAAGGGTTTGTGCACATGACTTCTTTTTCCTATTAAAAGCAACATTCAGAAATGAAATCCCCAGGACATTTGGAGGAGAACAAATCTGCACTACTACCTAACCCTTGACATTGCTTCCATAACTTTCCAAACCTTTTCCAGAAACAGGGAAGTAAATCATGATTCCATGGTAACTGTCTATGAACTAGTTATGCATCCAAGTAGTTATTTCTGTATTCCTCTGTGTTCTCACAAATTTGGTGTGATCTTCCTGATTTACCTCTATCCCCAAATGATAGGAATCTACCCTGTGCCTACTAGTCTAGTTGATTGTCCATCTTATGACAAGCTACCCTCTTTTCTCGAATAGACTGAATGAGAAAGATTGAGTCTCTGTCCACTTACGCCATAATCTTGTGAACATATATGCCTTCTATTGGAAGCCTCTTCCAATAGAAGAGGCCATTTGGGAGCAAGTCCTCTTCAAATGGGATCAGTCCCTCTAAGCTTAGGGTTGATTAACCCTTTTATATGATGAATAAGCAAAGGGTCCCTCTTGCTCTCCTTGTGCTTCCAAAGAATTCCAGAAAGAACCATAAGTGCTTCAGTATCTTCTTTTCATACCATTATACCTCTTGAGTCAGAGCAATTTTGCCTAATCACTTTAGAAAAGGCTCCTCTTACATCTGGCTTGTTTTCTTTCTTCCTTTCGAGTTGTCTTTGTAAAAGCTCCCTACAGCCTACTTAATTCGTGTCAACCAGAAAGAATCCTCTTATAGCAAAGGGCATTTTTACAAATAATCTCTTTGGTCTCCTTAAGGGGTGCTTGACAGCATCATGCTATGGCTAGAAGTTGTGTGCCTCTGAGACACACGGGGCATCCAGGTTAGAAGCAACTAGCTGGTTTGTGTCAGATCCTTTAAATGTCACCATTTGTCATTTGATAATGTTAGAAATAAGCAAGAATGGTAGATGTGAAATTATCAAATGGTTTGGATGATATGCTGGAAAGTCCTTTCAATATTAAGTTGTTATTGGTTCTGAAATAGAGACTCTATGCTGCATTTTGGAAAGACTGTGGGCATGACCCATGACTCTGAACCCAAACTTTGGGTCTCTGAAGAATTTGTTATTAGTAAATAGCCTCACAGTTCTCTTGTCAGAGAACATAGGTGTTTAACAAGGCATTGTGAGAGTGAATACATTTGTGATTTAAATATGTATGAATATAGACAATGTTAATAGAAGATGCGCATAACTAAGTTTCAGTTGAACATGCTCCTAACTTTTTCTACCATTTTTTATTTTTGAAAAAAAACCAAAAACATTATGATTGCTCTTGTGGTCTGTGTGCTTGCTGAATCCTCCTGGCACCCTTCCTGGTGGCTGGGTTTGTGGCTTTCCCTCTAAAGGACGGCCAGTCTCGAACAGTAAGGCAGTTCCAGTTCACTGACTGGCCAGAACAAGGAGTGCCAAAGTCTGGAGAAGGATTTATTGACTTCATCGGCCAAGTCCATAAAACAAAGGAGCAGTTTGGCCAAGATGGACCCATTTCAGTCCATTGCAGGTGAGCTGAGAATCACAAGGGCTAACTTTACATTTATGATTAATGCAATAACACCTTTGAAAATAAGTGGTGGTGTCACTTCCTATCCAAACTTGCTGCAGTGAATCTGTATAATTGGAAGTTTATTTTCAGAAATGTATTGTGAATCTTAAAAGATTTCTCTTTCTTTCTATAAAATGAAAATAATCAAAGTTTTTAATCCCAAAATTTACCTCATGTAAGAAAAACCAAACTGTGGTTTTCCTTGTTAATTTCACTTTACCAGGAATTGTTGGTAATATATTCTGTTAATCATTTCTTATTTGCCATACATTCACAGAATTGAAAGTTTAACTATCTTTCTATATCTCCTGTGTTTCTCTTGGAAAAACTATAAATAGCTATCAAAACTTAATGACAATACTAATTCTTGTCAGTCAATAAGTGATTAGAGTGGTATCTCTGTTAAAAATGAAATTTGCTTGAAAATTGTTGCTATGCAGAAAATGGAGCACCTTCAATTTAATTATTTGAAACATTTTCTAGAATATTTTATATCTTAAGTCATTGAAGTTAATAGAAATACCAAGTAAACGATTTAGACATTCACCACACACTTAGTGCTTTTGGAAGTCACTATGCAAAAACCTGTAGGAAAAGGAATTTACCTAGTTTTATTTCAGCTACTATATTTTAGGATTCTAGCAACTTGAAGTCTCCGCATCTAATCTTTTTAAGATCAAAATCTTGAAATCAATTTGAAAAGGTTTATTATACTTCAGTGCTTCAAAAAAACACTATAGTTCTCTTTTTTTCTTTTTGTGGTACTGGGGTTTGAACTCAGGGCCTACACCTTGAGCCATTCCACCAGCCCTTTTTTGTGATATGTTTTTTCAAGATAGGGTCTCACAGCTATTTGCCCAGACTGGCATTGAACTGTGATCCTCCTGATCTCTGCCTCCTGAGTAGCTAGGATTATAGGTGAGCCACCAGCATCAGGCTAAGAGCTATAGTTCTTAACAAATACAAGTAGGATCTCAAAATAGGACAAATATTAGACTTGGGCTTCAAGATATGTGTTCTAGTCCTAGTTCAAATATTATGTTGCTCTATGACCATAGGGAAATTTTCCAGACTTTGTCACTTCCAATCCCTAGTATCCTTTCTAGCACTCTTTATTACTTAGGCATGGTGTATTATATGAGAAACCCACTTATTTTGTGCTATCAACCCAAAAAGCTTGTAGGGAAGTGACACACGGAGTCAAATATTCAAAATGGATGTTTTATACTGGGTTTGAAATACCTGGCATTTCTTTTAATTTTTAACATGATATGCCCAAATACTTGTTCAAGCTTTCCAGTAAAGAACAAAAGTATATTTAACACATGTTTTTATTTTTTGGCATTCCCATAAGTGTATAAGTGTGTTACTTCTCCTTGTTTTTGTCATCACAAAATGACTTGAATACTCCCTTAGAATAAATGCCAATATATACATACATATAGAGATGAATACATCTTGAAGACTTCTAGATATTTTCTTTGGGAATATCTTGAAAATACTACCTATTTTTCTAGCTAGTGGACAAGGTAAAGTCAAATTCAGAATTTGTTCTTCTCTTAGAAATGCTTAATAAAAACCTAGAAACATATTTTTTGTTACTTTTGAGCAATTAAATCAAGATAAGAGAGAATCTGAAGTACTTGGACCATTTAACAAAAAAAGATTGTAGATCAGTCTCTCAGGACTTTGAAGGTTGAAAGGGACTCTCAATGTCATCTTAACAGAAGCTTTGATTGCTGTTGGAGTTGATATCTTCAACTACTTTTTAAAGCATGCCCATGGATTTTAAAGCCACACTTAACATTTCTGCTTAAACTCTTTAGAAATCGCAGTTTATAAAGGGACATACTATATATATGCCTGTCAGCTACATCCCCAAGTAAATGAATCCATCCATTTTCTACAGCCTGTGCCCAAGCGTTACACATGCCGTTTAATTAGGATCCAAAAATGGAGGGATTTTTCGGATTATTCACTGTTTTCCTCATTACCTAAACCTCCAGATGCTTTCCTACTTAAGTGCACAAGAGTTATGAATTAATTTTCTTTCTTGCTGCTGTGAAGATTCTGGAATTGTCTTGAAATAGTAAAGACAACAGAAAGCAACTCAAACCCTGCTAATGTGATAGAATCTGGGGTTTTAGGTGCTGGTCACCTAAAAACAAGTAGATAAGTGCAGAAATCAATGGCTCTTAGCTATTCGTTTAGACTGAAAACCTCTTTGAGAATTCATTGAAAATTATAAG
Organism: Castor canadensis; assembly: GCF_047511655.1. Taxonomy (NCBI): domain Eukaryota; kingdom Metazoa; phylum Chordata; class Mammalia; order Rodentia; family Castoridae; genus Castor; species Castor canadensis. The sequence goes on from NC_133398.1 coordinate 63,089,158, forward strand.
CTTCATGAAATAGGAAAAAATAGGACATTTCCATAACCCATACGTATAGAACATTCATGGATCCTACCAAAGACTAAGTGAAACATCCTCCCATGTCAAAAAACCCTGTTATGGAATCTCTTTATTTTGTATCCAAACCAGTGTCAATATTTAAATAGTCTGTATGCCTTGTTATATAATTACATGATGTTTTAAGTGATGGGGCACTGTGCATGGATTGTGACTCACAAAGTGATTAATGCACTGAACAATTGAAGACACTCTATTTCTCCTTATTTTGAATTATTATAGTTTCAGGATCTGCATAAATAGTAAAAGTTTATATTTTATTTACTTTCCCTTTTATCCACTTATTTTATTGTGTTAATTTTGTCTTGGTCTTTTCTACTGGGGTTCTATACCATTTTAAAAAGTCATTGTATTTTATAAGACTTAATGCTAATTATTTATTTGCACATTATCGTAGCACACTATCCCATGAGAATTCATGTAGTGAACTCATTTCCACATTTTTCTGAACAATGTTATGGGGAAACTTGAATGTGGAAGCTGGTGGAAGAATGTCTACCTCCTAGCAAATGGGGCCAAGACTATGAACATATGATCTAGTAATGTTGCCTTTGTAATCATGGCAGTGCGGGCGTTGGAAGAACTGGTGTCTTCATAACACTGAGCATTGTTTTGGAAAGAATGAGATATGAAGGAGTTGTAGATATCTTCCAGACCGTCAAAATGTTAAGAACACAACGACCAGCCATGGTGCAGACAGAGGTGAGAAAAATCTCCATGACAGAACATCTGAGAGTCCAGGGACACTTAACACTAGATGCAAAATACTTTGAGAAAAGCATTGAAGTGTTTAATATTTTTAAACCTCATTTACCTCCTCTTTAAAATAGGGTGACAATATTAATGTATCACTGTTATTGTGGTGATTACATGAGATTCTATAGTAGGTTGAACCATTTTTAATTATCACCATTTGACCATTTTTAGCCTGCAAGTGTCAATTTTTCATGTCTCATGTATATATTACTATAAATAATATACCTATTTATTTATAAGTATATAAAAAGCATACTGTTTGGCACATAGTATATACTCTCAGCCCATTTTATTTCTACATTTTCTTTCTGTATGCCTACAGGGACATCATCTGTTCTGTATTTCGTTTCTTAACTACAGCCATTTAAAATATTCGGGTCATGTATAAACCTAAAGAAATTAGTCCTGCATTTTACATTCCACTAATTGATAATGAAATTTCTAAGGATAATATGAGTTCATGATTAGCCAATCTGGCCTGTTGATTGTTTCTAAGAATAATATGAGTGGTAGTGTTTATATCCCTCAAACAGCCACAAAATTATGGAATTTATATGTGCTCCTTCAAGTCATTACTCACAATCTTTCAGACTTTGATTTCAAAATAGTGTGAGCATTTGGCTTGTAAAACTCAAAACATTGTGTCAGTCTGACAAACGTAATAGGTGTTGGGGGTGACAGAGAGAAATTGGATGTTAAAAAAGCCTTAACACTTAGCCAAGCAACTTACTGTGACAAGATAGGAAAGCAAATGCCATTTATTTTACATTACCATTTTTATTGTAGAAAAATGCACATTTAAGCAAAATAGAAACTATCTACTTTCAGCCCCATTGGCTACTGAAAATAAGTTTCTTTTGTGAGGAAAATCCTACTTTTTCTCATCGCTATAGTTGTCTCAAAATGGTTATTTTGCCATCTCCCCAACAATGCTCTGATTTATTCTGCTATGACAGTGTTCTTCCTTATTTGAAAAAGGGCACATTTCATACTGTTTTATTTCAGTATGGGCCTTTCTAGAATAGACAACTTGCAATCGCACTGAGTTAGGCCAAATGACACAGGTATTCTTTTTAATGGCACCAATCTTTTGATGCCATTTTCAGAAATAAAATGCTTTAATGTCCACAGCCCTATGTAAATGCCTTAATGTACCTGGTGTTCCTTACCAGCTACCTTTGATCTGCCTCTCTCAGATATGAACATCAGAAATGATGGTAATTAATTCTGATTGCAGGTGATACGGGTCTACTGTTCTATCAGAACTTTTTTTACTCAAATCCAGTTGGCAGTAGTCCAAAAAATACAAATCCAGTTTTCGTTAAGAAACAGTTTGCATTTGGCTGTGCTTGAGTACTTGCTAGGTCTGTGTTTTACCTCAGGAGCCTTACCCCCAGATCTTTTTTGCTTTAGTTTTAGGATAGGGTCTTGAATTTTTCCCCAGAGCTGGTCTTCATGGTTCGAGACCGGCTCTGGACAAAACTCAAGACTCTCCCGCATATCTGGGATTACAAACATGTGCAGCCATACCAGGCCCAACAGTTTGCTTTTGTGTCAGCATCTCTAAATTTGCAACCTGAGAATTAATTACCACAAGAAAACAGGTGACAACTATGACACCTAAGAGGTTTGTATGTTCAGCTGGTGTGACTGGTTGTTACTACTTAGAAAATAATGTTCACTGGAGCTGTCACTGTTTAGAATTGGGGATAATTTTAGTCAAATTGATTGGCAAAGTTAATACACACCCCATGTGGCTAATTGTTCCTGTTCACTACCACTGATTGGTCATTGGTTTGAATTGATTAAGAAAGTAGTGAATTAGTTCTCATGTATATGCAACTTTGTTTTCCAATACTGATTTTCATTTTTCTATTAAAATATACTCGTGGTCCTTTCTCCTTTTTTCCTCACGCCCTGTCTCCTGCAGGATCAGTACCAGTTTTGCTATCGAGCCGCACTAGAATACCTGGGCAGCTTTGACCACTATGCAACGTAGAAACCCTGGACCCTTTCTGGATTTTTACTACAGGCCCTTCAATATCCACGGAGTCTCTTCTGAGCCATACAGGGCACTTGAGAAGTCCTTCTTAACTTCTAGCTAACAACCACTTAGTGGGACTATTACACACAGAACAAATTAAAAACTCTTCCAGGTGGACCAAGAATTCAGTTTGATAATCTAACCTGAAAAATAATGAGAACCCTGACTGTGAGGCATCTGAAGGATTTGCTTTACAGATAACCTCAAGGATTCAAAATAAAGGGAAGAAGAAATCACAGCAAAGAACCACCATCTTGTTCAGGATTTCTTGACAGTTAACAAAGAACTTGCCAGCACGTGCTATAGTTCAGCGGGAGGTGTTTGCTGGCGTGGCTTCTCATGATGAGATGGACTCTTGCTTCCACATCGCCCCTTCCCACCATGACACTCATAATTACATGTTAGGGGTAAGGGTGGGGATGTTTAAAAAGAGAGTCCTTGATTTAGTTTTTTAGTATTGTAAAGATACTGCTGACCTGTGTTTCATTTCTAACTGTGTCAACTTTTTTTTAACAAAATGTATCATTCGATAAAAGTGAATTTTAAAAAAAAGTTAACCTAACTCTTCATTTTTTTATTTCCAAGTGGTAGGTTTTTTTAAGCTGTAGAACTGTTATCTGTAGTATCTTGTAGAAATATCAAATAATTTGAAAATTTGCACATTTTTGTGCAATATTCTTCATCTACAGTATCGGTCTCATCAGATATTACTTGTACACTTCTGTTTGGTTTTAACTGATGAGAAACTACCCGCTCTCTTCAAATAATCAAAGAGAATTTTGTTTTTTGGAATCAACAGGGAGGCGCAAAGTATAAAGCTGCTGCTAACATATATACATATATATCCATATTTTATAAGGGTGTCTATGTATATATAGTCAGTGTATCCACAAAAGATAGATTTAGCTATCATTCAGTTCTTCCATGATTTAGTTTTTTAAGGGTATAAAAGCTATCATAAACATCTTTTTAAATTGATTCTTAATTTTAAGACATATTGGTATTTCTTAATATTATAAAACTTTTATTTTTAAAGGGAAATGAGGAATGCACATCAGTGATTATTAAGCCTCACCCCCTAATTTCCTATCCATTTTCCCCCCACCGCCCCATCCACCCACTCATATTCCTAAATACCATTCTATTAGTCAGGCTTCCAACAAAGTTCAATATTTTTAACACTCTAGTGCAATAAAAAATTATTAAATATCTAAGAGGTGTGCATGTGGGAAAGGTCAGTGCATATCCCTTTAGGAGGGGAGAATGTTGTAATATATCAGCTATCAAGTTGTTTTTTTTAAAAAAAAAGTGTATTCAATCGTATATTGTCTATAGTATGTGCTATGAAATTTGCATTTATGATATGTAACAGGGGCAAAGCCAAACTCATGTTACTCTGTTCAATCAGAAACATTTTATGGCACACAGCATTCCTGGGAAGTGCTGTATGTTGTTTTGGTTTTAGTTTTGCATTTAGAGTGCCTTATAATTGATGCCTATTTTAATAGCATTTCTTTTTAGCTTTTGGTTCGTATTTCCATTAGTTGTTCATATCTGTTACTCTTTCAATTAAAGCATTATCTGTTTACCACATGTACAAAAACTCTTTGAATAATATGCATTCCTAGTTTTCAGCCAAGTCGGGGATGTTAGTGATTGTACCAGCCCAAAGCACTTGGATAATCAGGACCCTTCCATTCGTACTCATCAACATCAGGAAAAACTACTTGTTTTATTTAAAAATCCCTTCCAAATCTGCTCTGGAATGTACAGTTACTGTACCAAACTTATTTCAGTAATAAACATCATTGGCAACTTTGGGATGTAATTGATATTCCATTAGGACTTTTTTCTGAAAGGGGAAATTAATATGTCACTCCCCCAAAAAAAGATTTTTCCAACATCATTTCTCTAGGAAGCCATGGATGGTGGCATGAGTTTGCCACATACTACATGATTTTGAAGAACCCCCCAAACTCCTAATAACTCTAAAAGAGTTTTGCTATCATTATATTTTGGTTTAGCTTCATGGATGTTCTGCATAAAAGGATATTTGTTTTCACATTTTCCCATCACTAGCAGAACGAAATCCAAGAGACCAAACACTCGCAAGCATCATATTTGAGCACTTTTGTAAAAAAAAAAAAAAAATAGAAAAAAGAAAATATATATAATACTAAAAAAAAAAAAAAGTATCTTAGAAGGCTACCTCAGAATGAGACTCTCTAACCTACATCAGAACCAGAGAAGAATGTGCACTGTGTGGGTCTGTTGTTTTCTTTTAGTTTGTATCTTTTAAAGATTTATCCAAGTGCCAGATTACTCAGTGCTATAATTTTCTTTTAGTGAAACAAAGGGGGTCAGACATTGCATCATCCAGACATACCATGTTGGACATGTAGAAACTGATGCAGTATTGCATACCAGAATGATTGACCGCTGAGCAAGTTTGTCTCCCTTGAAAAGAAAACAAAAACTGCCCATGAGGCAGAGGGAAAGATGACAATAATCACAAGAAAATGAATGGGATGCATACCATAGACAAAGGAGGCGGAGACTATTCCAGATATCTTGCTGTTCAGGAGCTGTTTCTAGAACTAACTCCCTTACTGTCATTGATGTGCATTCCACTCTGTACTTTTCTGTACAACCATTCAAGTTTTAATTTCCCAGGTAAACATCTTTATCTGTCATTATCATAAACTTTCAAGTTTCCAATTATTTTCATCATCATAACCAGTACGGTGCTATTATTTACCTATGTACGTGTAGTTATGTATAATTTTGTAATTAGTTACAATGGTAAAAAATCAAAATATATAAAAAGTGATTTGTACAGAACTTTATTTTAGCTCTTTTTTAAAAATGATTTGCATGGTTAGACAACAGCGAGGACAGCCAGGGGAGGGAAGGGCCTCTAGGGAACTTTGCACTTTCTATACCTTTGTACTATGCACTGCCCTATTGATTCTACACCCAATAATGTTATTACTTGAACCCATCTGTAAGAAACTGCTTCAGAAATTCATTTGTGTGTGTGTAAATAACACAAAAAAGAAGCAGGAAAGGGGGAAAAAATATATGTGCAATACTGCGCATATCTTTTTTTTCCCCCTTTCCTGCTTCTTTTTGTTTTTGATTTGTTTTAGTCCCTCTGTATTTTTAATTCCCTTTATGTTTTCCTTTGGAGGTTTTAGTTTCCTGTGGGTTTATGGGTGCCCTGATACTCCAGCAGAGATCAGAAGGCTACAGATCCATCCTATCCATCCGTTACGTGGCTTTGCCATCCAAGCTTGGAGTGTCTTTACAAAGATAATAACAGTTGTGTTCTTTGCTCTCGTTTTGGATGCATAGACTGAAAACTAAAAAAAAAAAATAACTTGTAAAATGGCTTGTTAAAAAAATACAATTACCTCTAATTAGTAGTACGCGTAAATGTTTTACAGAATGAAAGGCGTGCTTTTTATTTTCTTACTTCGTTACATTGGTGGCGAAAGAAGTCTGTATGAAAATCAGTTCTTTGCTGACACAAGTTCCATTTGTTACAAATGAATTCTAATAAAAATGTCAGTGTTATGCAGCCCTGGTCTATGGGTTTTGTCCACTCCAGCATGTTAATTTCGAATGGACTATATGTTCCTGCTTCCCTTCTGATTAAGTAGTTATTTCCTTTGTACTTGTAATAAGTCTGTTTACAAGTGCAACCTTGAGATAAGCACTTTCCACTGATCACAAACTGAGGCTCAAGTTCATACAGCAAAGAAAGCAGCATTGATTTCATCCATATTAGAGATTATAGACAATGTTTAATTCTGTGAAAGATGACTGCTCTATAAAGTGCATTAGGATATATGTAAATATAATCATCTTCTTCAAAGAACCCACCTCTCTCACGCACATAAAAGTAGGACCATGGTGTTAATTTATTTAAATGGTGGGTTTGGGAATATGGCTGAGAAATACTTGGCTTGGATTATGTACTCAGTCATTCACTATCACTTAAGTTGTAATAATAGATAAGACCTATTCTAGGTACTGAGGAAGTGGTTCAAATAAGTGAGCTACAAGCTGCTATTTACATAGAGACTACAGATAGTCAGAGAGGTTAGCACTGAAGGAATGACAAGTGCTATGAAAATATAGTATCAATGAGATTAGAACTTTGAATTGTCAATAACAAAGTCTGACTCAAATTGTCCTGTAGGGAAAAAATGGTGTTTGTTGCTCACATAAAATACCTAAGAACAGACTCATACTGAGAGAGAAAGAAGACAGTCTTCAGGTATAATGGGATTCAGAACTCAAGTGATGTCTTGCAGATTTGACATCTTTCCCCATCTACCTGCCTGGTTTCTACTTTCTTAGTGTTAGTTTTAACACTCCTTGTTGTGGTCCCTGGAAGCCTCAGAATTATAACACCACAAGCCAAGTAGGTGGAAGATTTACTTTCCTGATAGCACAAACAAAACTTAAATGGAGTAGATTCTTACTGACTTAGCTGACCTGACTTGGAATAGGTAATCATTTCGGAAATACAAACATGGATAGGAGGAGAAAATGTGCTCATTGGGTTTTAGTGATTTAACCTGAATATTGTTGAGACAGTGGCTGCAAATCAATCTAATGAGTTCAGGTATGCACAGGTATGTTAATCATCAACATAGAGAAAACATGATGTCATGGAAATAATGACAGAATGAAACAATCCCATTTTTCAAGCATTATTTTGGAAGTCCTGGTACTGAATAAACAACTTCTCTCGCTCACTTATTCATCTACTCTGCCTAATTGGCCTTTAGTTTTGCAGATTTATGACCCTATTGATTATAGGCACGTAATCCTTAATCAGAACATCATGACAAAAAGTTCACAATGCATCATGTTTGTTATTTTGATCATTGTAGCTCATTGTTTTAAATCATTAGAATGCTAAAGGTGACCAAATATGATGTAAGTTAATATTAGTTAATAACTTGGTAATAATTAGTTTAGGGCTCACTCAGTCTTATTCATGAATAAACTTTTTGAGAAAATTTAAATAAAGTAAAATGTAAGTAAGATGATGGCTCAGTAAGATCCTCCATGTATCTCTCTCTACAGATACAACAAATTAAAAAGTTATTCACACCTCAAACTACCTTCATAAGAGCTAAGGAAATCAAGTAAAAGCCCATTCTGCCTGATTTTACACAAATCATAACAATGACAATGAAGACAACACTGGCAGACAGGAAATAGTTGCCTGTGTTACCCCTCCCCCAACTCCAAGCATCCCAGTATAGCAAGTGTGTCCCATGGACACAGCCACAGGAATACTGGATGGGCAGCTGACTTTCTACTTCTCCAACCTTGGGTTACAGAGCAGGGAAGAAAGAATCCACCTGTTGAGAAGGAGAGCGTGAAAGCTGTCACATAGCTTTGCCTTGGAACCCAGTGTTAAGTCTACTGTGGTGAGGCTCAGCACCTGAAAGAAACCAAAGTCTCCATAGGCAGGTCAGAGATCACAGACAGATCCTCAAGTCCAGCCCCAGCAGAGACCTGTACACTGGTGGGACAAGGTCCAGTTTTGCTGCATCTGCTTGGAGTAAGCCTGGAGTACACCCACCTTCCTCCTGAGACAATACAGGTCTCTGGCTGTGAGACTCCGGTGTGACGCAACTTAGCACCAGCTTTGGTGGTCAGGGACTGTCCCCACCACTCATCCCTATCCCCCAACCTCAGGCGCACAGCTGTCACAAGACAAGTGTTCACAGATAGGACTCCATAAATGACCTGGCAGTAGGCAAAGATGTGTCTCATTGGGATGGACTCATGTTTTGGTCTACATAGCTGCCAGCTGTGGCTTAGTTCTTGATATACTACTCTGAGTATGCAGGTCTTTGAGGCTTTGAGTCTCAGACTTAACCCATCTTAGTGCTAGCGTTGGCAGCCAAGGGACTGCTCTCACCAACACTAGCTCAACCTCATAGCATGGTGCAAGACTGTATTCACTTGGGGGCAGGACATGGTAGTAAGTGTAAAACTTTGCCCTGAACTTAGTGCTATGTTGGTACAACCTAACACTGGGCAGATCCTAGTGGCCTCTATTTCTTAGGCTGAATATAGTCAATCTCTGAAACAGATCCAGTGCTGAGAGAAGACATGCAGCCCCAGTCTATCAGAATTCTATGATTTCAGTTAGTACCACCTGTGGCTGGCCACAGTGGTCTTGAGTCAGGTGTCCACCTCAGAAATAGACAGTCATTGGCAGCATGGCCTTGGTCCTATCCCAGTGTCACACTGGTTTCTGTGGGCTGTAAGTAGGCTCAAGGTATGAAACTTACATTAGCAGCATTGTTGGTCACAGGTGTGACATAGGAGTCTGTGAGTGGGTGTCTGTCCAGGGTTAGCAAGAATCCTGTAGAGTGTGACCATAAATTAGTAAATGTAGAGGAGCATTTGTGCCTACTGCAGCCCCACGGAGAGGCTTATGGAGACAACCCTTTCTAAGTATTCTCCTGTTTCTTTCTAAACAATACACCAACAGTATATTTGGGATAAACCTGGAGCTGGATTGCCCTCCACTACTGAAACAGTGACAATACACCAATAGCAGACTCTTAGCAAATCTGTACATGACCACCATCCATTTCTGAATTAGTGAAAGACATTACAGGCTCAGATAAATAAGCAGCCTGCTTAGACTTTCTGGAAAGGCAGGCACAAACAACCAGATTAGAAAGATTGGAATACCTAATCCTTCAGTGCTCACATGATGTCACATATCAACAAGTATCAAGAGTGTTAAGGACAGCATTATATTACCTAGTACTCAAAATAAGGTACCTGAAACTGACAGGCAATACTCAGTATGGGAGAACTGACATAGAATTTAAAACAGCTGTTTTAAGGAAATTCCATAAGTTTAAAGAAAACACAAAGATATATTTTAATACTCTAACAGAGAAACTTAAGGTATTGAAGCAATTTTTAAAAATCAAATTCTTAAACTGAAAAATACTCTTAGCAAAACAAAAACATGATGGATGGCATCAGTAACAGGAAAGATCCAACAAAAGAAAGGACTAGTGAGCTCAAAAACAGTGTATTTGGAAATGCATAATCAAAGGAGGAATGAAGAAAACTTACTGAAACTTTGGGACAACATTAAAAGAACATTCAGGTCATTGGGGTCCAAAGACTTGAGAATGTTCAAAAAGATAGAAATCTTATTCAAAGAATTAATAACAGGAAGCATCCCAAGTGTAGAGAAAGATACAAAACCCAAGAACCAGAAGGTCAAATATCTCCAGTCAAACTTAACCAGTGTGCACCATGACGTCTTATAGCCAGAGTCTCACAGATGAAAGAGAAGAGATTTCCAAGAGAAAAGAGACAAGTAATACATAAAGGTATCCTAATTTGCCTGACAACAGAATTCTCAGCAGAAATTTTACTAACAAGGAGAGAATGGCATAAGGTCTTCATAGTGCTGAAGTTAAAAAAAAAATTGTCCACCAAGAATGCTGTACTAAACATTGCTATCCTTTAGAAATCAAGGAGGAATAAAGGTATGAACACAAACTGAGAGACTGTGATTTCACCAGGCCCATTTTACAAGAAATGCTAAAGGAAGATCTTCAAACTAAAAGAAAGAGGTTTTAATGGGCATTAATGAGTAAGAAGAAAGCATAAGTAGCTAGAAAACTCATGGGTTAGAGCAATTAATACAAATCCAGAATATATTAATATTGTTACATGGCATGAAAACCATTCATCTTTAATATGAAGACTATTCAACAAAACAACTAAAAACAAACTACATTTATATTGTAAGTGATAGACAATATAGGAAGATGTAAAATGGGATGTCAAAAATCCAAAATGTAGAAAGAAATAGAGTGAAATAGAGAAGTTTCTTAATATATTTTCCCTTGTTCGTTTTTGTTTTTGCTTTTATCTTTACAATCATGTTTAGTTGCTGTCATTTCAAAATAGCTTGTAATAATCAAAAGACTTTTTGTAAGTCTCATGGCAACCACAAAGCAAAAATCTGTAATAAATCAAAAATAATAAGCAGGGAATCAAAACACACTACTAAACTAATTCATGCAACCACAAAGGAGGACTGTAAGAGAGGAAGAAAGTAAGGCACTAGAGATGAGCCAATGTGGGTTGTAATACACATGTGCATGGAAGCAGTGCTAGGAATCTCTCCGTACAGCTATCCTTATCTCAAACTGGTGAAAATGCTATATCTTTCTTATTATTTCTTACGTTTTCTCTTCAACAAAATCAGAGAACAAGAGGTTCTGCCTAAAAACAGGGTGTGTGTGTGTGTGTGTTGAGGGAGGGGTGACCCAAACAATGTATACACATGTAAATAAATGTAAAATCAATACAATAAAAAAAAGATTTGCAAACAAACAAAAAGCTAGAGAACAAGTAACATAATAGATATGGTAAAACCTTTCCTATCAATAATTACCTTGAATATAAATGAATACATTTTCTAGTTAAAAGAGAGCAAATGATTAAACAAGACCCAACGATATGCTACTTTAAATAAATTCATTGTATCCCTCAGGACACGTGGAGAGTAAAAGGGAAAGGATGGAATAAGATGTTCCATGCAAGTGTAATACAAGTGAAAGGAGGAGTAGCCACACTTACATCCAACAAGACACTTTAAATCAAAAGCAGTAAAAAGAGGCAAGGAAGATTATATAATGATAAAGCTGTCAATTTCTTTTTTTTTATTCCCTTGCTCAATTTCACAAAAAAAAAAAAAAAAAAGCAAGTGAAGTAGCCATATGCTGAGAAAAACGCCCCAAGAATGGTCTGGGTTGCTTCACACATAAGTCAACAGAGGTATTAGCTATTATATATAAAGAATCTAGAATTAATAATAGATAAGGGTGGGCTTTTGACATAAACCTAAATCCATCTACAGCATCTGGGACTATAGTATATCCCACTAAATTTCCTTTTGTAAATTTCTGCAATAAAAGAGACTAACTAGAATTCTGGAGGAGCAGTTCTCAAATAAGATAAACTTATTACACAGATCAAACAGATTTGAGCAATGCACTGTGGTGCAAGCAATGGTGCAACACCAAGATCCTTCCTTCAGGACCCAGCCACTATTCCCCCAGTTTCTGGCCGTGTGTCTCACTGAGAGATCACATCTGAGCCCTTTTCTGGGAATTGTTATCTACTCATAGGAACTGCTTTATCCAAGATTACCCCCATTCCCCAGTAGCAGTGAGTCAGGGTACAAAGGTATGGGCCCTTTACTTCATTTCAAAGCAACTCTACAACACCATTCACCGTCTCCCTGTAATTGTCTGAGGCTCTTGTTGCCATGGTATCACCATTCATTTTCTTCCTATGCTGTCTTGGTCTCTTCATTCTCTCACAAGGCCTGTTGTCAAGAGCATCCCATGACAACATTGTGTATTTTCAAGTGTTTTTTTTGGAGGTGGGGGAATCCAACAAAGACAAAAGTGTGATGACCATAATACCACACAGTTTGTATTTTCTAATTTCTCCAGCATTCATTACTCATTACATTCTCATCATAATTCCAGCTTCATAAATAATAAAACTCAGTTTCTAAGGGATTGAATTCATTCCCCAGGCATACAAGCTGTCAATTTCAAAAGAATAATAATTCTAAATATAGATGCATCCAACATCAGAAAGCATCCAAATAAATAAAGCAAACATTAATGGATCTAAACAGAAAGATTGACTCCAAAAAAATTAAAATTGAGGAATCAGCACCTCACTTTCAGCAATGAATGGATTATCCAACAGAAAACTAACAGAGAAATACCATGGTCCATGCCAAAATGGACTTAATAGACACCTACAGAACCTTCTGACCCACAGCTGCTGAATACACATTTTTCCCATCAGCACAGGGGGGTTCTTTAGGACAGAGCATATGATAGACCACAAAACAAATCTCAAAAAATAGAACAAAACTGAAATCATATCAAACATCTTTTCTGACCATAATGCAATAAAGCTAGAAATCAGTAAAAATAAAGACTTTGAAAATTATGCAAATATGTGGAAATAAAACAATTTATGAACAGCAAATGGATCAAGGAAGAACTGAACTTAGAAATTTTAAAATTTCTTGAAACAAATAAAAATGGAGGTCCAACACACCAAAATCTATGTAATACAGAAAAAGCAGTACTAAAAGGGAAGTTTACAGTAATCAATACTTACATCAAAAATGTAGACCTAGGGCTGGGGCTGAAGCTTAGTGGTAGAGCACTTGCCTAGCATGGAAAAGATTCTCTGTTGGATACATGTAAAAAAAAGAAAAAACAAACTGTTCAAATGAACAATCTATTGCCATATCTTAAGTATTTCCATATTTCAAGGGCTAGAAAAACACACAGTAGCTTGAACCTATGGTGTTATGACTTGGGAGGTGAAGACTGGGAGGATCATGGTTTCAGGCCAGCCCCAGAAAAAAACTTTCAGAGACCCGTCTCAACCAATGGCTGGGTGTGGTGGTGCTTGCCTGTCATCTCCAGCTGTGTGGAATAACAAATAAAGGGACCATGATCCTGCCCCTGGCAAAAAGACCCCCTCTCAGAAATAGCCAGAGCAAGAGGTTCTGAAGGCATGGCTCTGGTGGTAGAGCACTTGACCAGCAGGTGCAAGGCCTAAGTTCAACCTCTAATATCACTGAAGAAAAAAAAAATATGAATAATCTATAAAGCAAAGAGCAATTTTATAATAATTCCTGATGATCTTTTGAATTTCTGGGCTATAATGTCTCCTTTTCATCTCTGACTTTTTTTTTAAAGTCTCCCCTCTCCTTTTTTCAGTCTAGTTAAACTTTGCCTATTCTTTTAAATTTTTTCAAAAAATCTGCTCTTCAGGCAGAGATGAAAGGGAGACATTGAAGCACAGAAATGCAAAAGATCATTAGGAATTATTATAAATAATTATATGCCAAAAAATTGATTAACTGGAAGAAATGGACAGATTCCTAGAAACACATACCTTACTAGGACTGGATCAAGAAGAGATAGAAAACCTGAACCTACCAATAATAAGTAACAAGATTGAATTACTAACAAAAGACCCCTATTAAAAAATAAAAGCCCTGGACCAGATGACTTCACTGCTGAGTTCTACCAAAGAACTAACACCAATTCTTAAGTAATTCCAAAATCTAGACAAGGAAGGAATTCTTCCAAACACATTCTATAAGGCCTGTATCACTTTATTATTAAAACCATAAAAAGACAAAACAAAAAAATGAACTGCAGGCTTACATCCTTGATGAACATAGACATAAAATCCTCAACATGCTGTGTATGGTGGTTCATGGCTGCAATTCCAGCTACTCAGGAGACAGATAGGAGGATCACAGAGGCCAGCCTGGGCAAAAAGGTTAATGAGACCCTAGCTCTAAACAACAAACCTAGAAGCTGGATATGGTGGGTCACACCTATAATCCCAGATACTAATAGGTATAGATAGGAGAATTGCAGTCCAAAGTCAACCCCAAGCAAAAATGCAAGATCTAATCCACAAAATAACTAAAAGTTAAAATGGTGAGGAAAAAAATTGGTAGAGAACCTGCCTCACAAGCATAAGGCTCTGATTTCAAATCCCAGTACCACCCTCCAAAAAATCCTCAAAAAATACTAAGAAAAAAAGATTATCTACCACAATCAAGTGGGATTCATGCCAGCAACCATGCAAGGATGGTTCAATATATGCAAATTAATAAATGTGATACATCATATCAACAGAATGAAGGACAAACCCATTTGGTCATTTTAATTGATGCAGAAAGGGCATTTGACAAAATTCATCATCCCTTCAAGATAAAAATGGTGAACAAATTAGGCATACAAGGAACATACCTCAAAATAATAAAGGACACTTATAAAAGGTCAACAGATACCTTTTTTAAAAATTATTCATTTATTCACATGTGCATACATTGTTTGGGTCATTTCTCCCCCATCCCCCCTTTCCCACCCTCTTCCCACCTCCCCCGCTTCGCTTCCAGGCAGAACCTGTTCTGCCCTTATCTCAAATTTTGTTGAAGAGAAGACATAAGCATAACAAGGAAGACAAAGTGTTTTTGCTAGTTGAGATAAGGATAGCTATACAGAAAGACTCCTAGCATTGCTTTCATGTACAAATGTGTTACAACCCATGTTGATTCATCTCTAACTGATCTTTACACTGGTTCCTGATCCCCTTCTCATGATAACCTCTGTCACTTTAAGGTTGCTGTATTAGTTCCTCTGGGGTGGGGTCATCAAATGATTTCATGTTTTGGGTTTTCTACCTATTCCTATATCTCCCGTATGTGCTCTCCCCTTGTCATGTGAACCAAGTCCAACCACATTGCTGCATTTGCCCTAGATCTAAAGTCCTCATATGACAGAGAACATACAATTTTTGGTCTTCTGAGCCTAGCTAACCTCACTCAGAATGATGTTTTCCAGTTCCATCCATTTACCTGCAAATGATAAGGTTTCATTCTTCTTCATGGCTGAGTAAAATTCCATTGTGTACAAGTACCACATTTTCTTAATCCATTCATCAGTAGTGGGGCATCTTGACTCTTTCCATAACTTGGGTATTGTGAATAGTGCTGCAATAAATATGGGTGTGCAGGTGCCTCTGGAGTAACCTGTGTTGCATTCTTTTGGGTACATCCCTAGGAGTGGGATTGCTAGATCATATGGCAGGTCTATGTTTAGATTTTTAAGAAGCCTCCAAATTTTTTTCCAGAGTGCTTACACAAGCTTGCATTCCCACCAGCAGTGTACCAAGGATCCTTTTTCCCCACATCCTCGCCAACACCTGTTGTTGGTGGTGTTTTTGATGATGGCTATTCGAACAGGCATGAAGAGGAATCTTAGTGTGGTTTTGATTTACGTTTCCTTTATGGCTAGAGATGGTGAACATTTTTTCATGTGTTTTCTGGCCATTTGAATTTCTTCTTTTGAGAAGGTTATGTTTAGTTCACGTGCCCATTTCTTTATTGGTTCATTGATTTTAGGAGAGTTTAGTTTCTTAAATTCCTTGTATATTCTGGTTATCAGTCCCTTGTCCCATGTATAGCTGGCAAATGTTTTCTCCCACTCAGTGGGTGGTCTCCTCAGTTTAGAGACCATTTCTTTTGTTGTGCAGAAGCTTTTTAATTTTATGAAGTCCTATTTGTCCATCCTTTCTCTTAGTTTCTGGGCTGCTGGGGTTCTATTGAGGAAGTCTTTGCCTAGACCTAGTATTTCCAGAGTGTTTCCTGCTCCTTGCTGTAGTAACTTCAGAGTTTCAGGTCTGATATCTAGGTCCTTGATCCATTTTGAGTGGATACTAATACAAGGTGATAGACATGGATCTAGTTTCAGTTTCCTGCAGACAGGTAACCACTTTTCCCAGCAACATTTGGTGTACAGGCTGTCTTTGCTCCATTGTATATTTTTGGCACCTTTGTCAAAAATGAGGTGGGTATAGGTGTGTGGATTCATATCTGAGTCCTCTGTTCTGTTCCACTGGTGTTCATGTCTGTTTTTGTGCCAGTATCATGTTGTTTTTATCGCTATTGCTTTGTAATATAGTTTGAAGTCAGGTATTGTGATAACTCCAGCATTGCTCTTTTTGTTGAGTACTGCCATGGCTATTTGCAGTCTCTTGTGTTTCCAAATGAACTTTAGGGTAGATTTTTGAATCTCTGTGATGAATGTCATCGGGATTTTGATGAGAATTGCATTAAACATGTAGATTGCTTTTGGTAGTATAGCCATTTTTACTATGTTGATTCTACCAATGCATGAGCACAGGAGAACTTTCCATCTTCTGTAGTCTTCCTCTATCTCTTTCTTCAGGAGTTTGTAATTCTCCTTGTAGAAGTCATTCATATTCTTTGTTAAATTTACTCCTAGGTATTTGATCATTTTTGAGGCTATTATGAATGGAATTATTTCCATATATTCCTTCTCAGTTTGTTTGTTGTTGTTGTTGTATAGAAAAGCCAATGATTTTTGTAAGTTGATTTTGTATCCTGCCACCATGATGTAGCTGTTTATGGTGTCTAAGAGTTTTTGGGTAGAGTTTTTTGGGTCTTTAAGGTATAGGATCATATCATTTGCAAATAAGGATATTTTGACAGTTTTTTTAACCTATTTATATTCCTTTTATTTCTTCTTCTTGCCTAATTTTTCTGACTAGAAATTCCAGTACTATGTTGAATAGGAGTGGGGATAGTGGACACCCTTGTCTTGTTCCTGATTTTAGGGGGAATGGTTTCAGTTTTTCATTGTTAAGTATGATGTTGGCTGTAGGTTTGTCATATATAGCCTTTACAATGTTGTGGTACATTCTTTCTTTCCTAGTTTTCTTAGAGCTTTTATCATGAAGTGGTGTTGGATCTTGTTGAAGGCTTTTCCTGCATCTGTTGGATGATCGAGGGGTTTTTGTCTTTGCTTCTATTGATATGCTGCATTACATTTATAGATTTGTGTATGTTGAACCACACCTGCATCCCTGGGATGAAGCCAACTTGGTCATGCTGTATGATCTTTCTGATGTATTGTTGGATTCAGTTTGCCATTATTTTTTTATGGAATTTTGCATCAATGTTCATTAAGGAAATTGGTCTATAATTTCGGAGGTGTCTTTGTCTGGTTTTGGGATGATAGTAATATTGTCTTCATAAAATCAGTTAGGCAGTGTCCTTCCCTTTCTATTTCATGGAACTGTTTAGGGAGAGTTGGTATTAGTTCTTCTTTAAAAGTCTGATAGAATTCAGCAGTAAATCCATCAGATCCTGGACTTTTCTTTGGGGAGACTCTTGATTGCTGCTTCAATTTCTTTTTGTGTTATAGATCTATTCAGGTGATTAACATCCTCTTGGTTCAATTTTTGGTGGTTGTAAGTTTCTAGAAATCTGTCCATTTCTTCAAAATTTTCAAATTTATTAGAGCATAGACTCTCAAAGTAGTCTCTGATGATTTCCTGGATGTCCTTGGTGTTTGTTGTTATCTACACTTTTGCATTTCTGATTTTATTGATTTGGATTTTTTATCTCCTCCTTTTAGTCAGGTTTGCCAGGGGTCTGTTAATCTTATTTATTTTTTCAAAGAACTAGCTTTTATTTTCATTGATTCTTTGTATGGCTTTTTTTGTTTCTATTTCATTGATTTCAGCCCTTATTTTAATTATTTTTTTCCTTCTGCTTGTTTTGGGATTTGCTTGTTCTTGTTTTTCTAGGAGTTTGAACTGTAGTATTAGGTCTTTGATTTGAGATCTTTCTGTCCTTTTAATATATGCATTCATGGCTGCAAACTTTCCTCCTGGGACTGCCTTTGCTGTGTCCCACAGGTTGTGGTAGGTCATGTTTTCATTTTCATTAACTTCCAGGAAACTTTATATTTCCTCTTTTATTTCATCAATGACCCATTGATCATTGAGCAATGTGTTGTTCAGCTTCCAATGGTTTGAATGTTTTTTACTGCTGTTTTTATTGTTGATTTCTAGTTTTAATGCATTGTGGTCAGATAGAATGCATGGTATTATTTCTTTTTTCTTATATTTGCTGAGGCTTGCTTTGTGCCCTAAGATATGATCAGTTTTGGAGAAGTTTCCATGAGCTGCTGAGAAGACTGATTGTTGTGCAGAAGTTGGATGAAATATTCTATAGACATCAGCTAGGTTCATTTGATGTATGGTGTGATTTAGTTCTAGGATTTCTTTATTGATTTTTTTGTATGGATGACCTATCTATTGGTGATAGGGGGGTATTAAGGTCTCCCACTCCCACTGTGTTGGAGTTTATATATGTTCTAAGGTCCTTCAGAGTATGTTTGATGAAATTGGGTGCATTGACATTAGGTGCATATAGGTTGATAATTGTTATTTCCTTTTACTGTATTTACCCTTTTATTAGTATGGCATGTCCTTCTTTATTTCATTTGATCAATGTAGGTTTGAAGTCTACTTTGTCCAAGATAACTATTCCTACCCTTGCCTTTTTTCGGGGACCATTGGCTTGGTAAATCTTCCAGGCTTTCATTCTCAGCCAGTGCTTGTATATGTCAATGAAGTGGGTCTCCTGTAGGCAGCAGATTGTTGGATCTTCCTTTTTAATCCAGTTTGCCAATTGGTGTCTTTTGATGGGGGAATTGAGTCCATTAACATTCAGTGTTAGTATTGATAGGTATGTGGTGATCCCTGTCATGTAGTTGGCTTTGTTGATTAAGAGTTTGATTGTGTACAGCTGAATCAATGTTACTCTCTACTTTCTTGCCTTTTCTTCTCCTGTGATTTGGTATTGCCTGCCCTTTCATGGTTTTGTTTGCTTTCATTTTCTGTGTGCAGAATTCCTTGGAGAATCTTTTGTAGTGGTGGCTTGATGGTCATATATTGTTTTAGTTTCTGCTTATCATGGAAAACTTTTATTGTTCCATCTACTTTGAATGATAGTTTTGCTGGGTAGAGTAGCCTAGGATTGAAGTTATTTTCATTCAATGCCTGGTAGACCTTACTGCATGTTCTTCTTGCTTTTAAAGTTTCTGTTGAGAAATCTGCTGTGATTTTGATGGGTTTACCTTTATATGTTATTTGTTTTTTTCTCTCTTGCCTTCAGTGTTCTTTCTCTAGTCTCTGTAGTTGTTGTTTTAATGATATGTTGTGGGGTAGTTCTATTTTGGTCAGGTCTGTTCAGTGTTCTGGAGGCTTTCTGTACCTGAATGGCCATAGTTTTCTCTAGACTTGGAAAATTTTCTGTTATTATTTTGTTGAATATATTATGCATTCCTTTTACTTGCACCTCTTCTCCTTCTTCAATACCCATTGTTCTCAGGTTTGGTATTTTGATGGAGTCAGTGAGTTCTTGCATTTTCTTTTCATAGGTCTTGAGTGGTTTAACTAATAGTTCTTCAGTTTTTCCTTTAATTGCCATTTCATATTCAAGTTCTGAGATTCTGTCTTCTGTTTGTTCTATTCTGCTGGAATGGCCTTCCATTTTGTTTTGTATTTCTGTTTCTTTTTTTTTTTCCTGAGGTTTTCCATTTTGCGGATCCCTCCTCTTTAATATTGTCAATTTTCACCCTTAATTCATTTATCTCTCTGTTTATGGTGATCTGTATTTCAGTTTGGTGTTTATTTAGGGCTCCTATGATTTCATTTAATTGTTTCTGTGTCTTCTCATACTATTTATTTTTGTTGTCTTGGAATTTCTTGAGTGCCTCCTGTATGTTTTGGTTGACCAAGTCTAGAAACATTTCTATGAAATTCTTAATAATTACTTGTAGGATTTCTTCTTTCAGGTTGTTCTTGTGGGCTTCGTTGGGTTCCTTGGTATAGTTTATCTTTGTTTTTTTGGAGTCTGGATCTGGGTATCTGTTTTCTTCATTTCGCTCTAAATCCTGTACTACTTTATTTTTGGGGGAAGAATGGTTTCCATCCCTTTTTCATCTACCCATATTTCCACTAGGTACTGTTTCTGTCCCTGGATTATGTGTTATTTAGTATTATCTGGGTTACAATATTAATACTAACAAAACCAAGAGAGAAGAAGAAAAAAGAGAAAGAGAAGGAAAGACAAAGGAATGAAGAGGAAAAAAAAGTGAAAATATGGGCACAATGGTGAAAGATCAAACCCTTCTTTAAGGGTTTGACTGTCTGGTGAAGACAAAAAACAAAAAAATCAACAGTTCTGGAACAATAGAATTACAGTCTTAGTTGTTCTGATGTTACTCCTTTAACATCCAGTCCTGTCTTCTCTCTGTGTCTCTTAGGCAGGTTTGGAGCCCTCCTGTGGCATCCTGAGCAGGAGCCTGATGGAGCAGTTATCTGGCAAGCCTGTAGAGCTGAGGTCCAGTGTGGTCCAAGGGGCGGGGTCCCTGGCTGGGCAGAGGATGTGGCTGTCTCACATGGAGCTGGTTTCTGGCAGGACTGAGGGGCAGAGATCCCAGTGGAGCAGGGATCTGGCAGGGCCCAAGGGTGGGGGACCTGAGGGGCAGGGATCCCTGCAGGGCAAGGATCCAGTGTGGAGCTGAGGCCCAGTGCAGAGAGCCCAGCAGTATGTAGCAATGGTTTGGCAGGCTTATGGGGTGGGAACAGCTGTTTTTTTGGTAGATCATGAAATGGAGAAGCCTTCCATGATCTAGGGGTTTAGAATGCTGTACTTTTGGCTCTCCCTGGTGCTTTAACTCAGCCAAGCATGTCTCCAGCGTCTCAGCAAAGTCCCTGGTTCACAGAGCTCACGCGGTCTGTGGCTGTGTCCCAGTAGCCATCTTGGATTTCCTCCTCCAGATAGCTTATACAGAATGGAGAAGAGCTGAAAGCTTTCTCTGTACAATCTGGAACATGATAAAAATGATGCTCACTTTCACCAATTTTATTCAACATAGTGCAGCAAGTCCTAGGCAGAGCAATTAGGCAAAAGAAAGAAATAAAGGACATTCAAATGCAAAAAGATGTCAAATTGTTGCTGTTTGTGTGCAACATGATTTTATATGTAGTCAACCTCAAACACTCCACTAAAAATATATTAGAACTAATGAATGAATTTGGCAAAGTTGCAATATACAAAAACGTAATGCAAAAATCAGTAGCATTGCTATATGCAAAAAGAGCAAATTATCTGACTTGGAAATCAAGTAAACAGTCCCATGTACAATAGCTATAAAATAGTAACAAAGCATGAGGCATTATGCAACATTAACTTCAAAATATACTACACAGCTATAATAATCAAAACTTCATGGTACTGGCATAAAAGCAGATATGGACCAGTGGAATAGAATAGAGAATCTACAAGTCATCCCACACATCTACAGCTAAACAGTTTTCAATAAGGTATTATGACTATACATTAAAGAAAGGACAGCCTTTCCAATAAATGGTGCTGAGAACATTGGATATCTGCATGCAGAAGAATGAAGCTAGAATCCTACTAGTCATAAAAACCAACTCAAAATAAGACTTAAATGTAAGATCTGAAACTATGAAGCTATTTCACCTCTGAGAAGCAAGAAGGAAGCAGTAAATATAAGGGAAAGATGATATTGAAAACAAATATACAATAGCAAGTACCTGCAAGGTTCAAGTTAAAAGTTCATTCTTTAAAAGGCTGTGAAATTGACAAACCTTTGCAAAATGATCTAAGCAGAAGTGATAGGTAAATCATCAATACAGATAATTTGAAAAGGGCATAGCACTTGTTGAACTGAAATAGATTAGTCCAAATCCAGCCTCCATGCTTGAACAATAGGTTTGATGCAAAGTGGCCTCCATATATAGTGAATTATAATTTAGCCTGCCATTAAAATTATTGTAACCTAACCTACAAGTGACCAGTTGTAACCAAGCAACAGAACCTTAAACAATCATTCATGGCAGCAGAACTTCTTAGCCAATCAGAGGCTGAAAACTCCAAGACTATAACCATATAAGGCTATCAGATTGTGTATACCTCTTTCTTTATCAGCAAAAATAATCTGCACATGAGGTAAGGTGGGAAATTCTGAACTATCTTTGGTTTGGAATATTGCACAGTTCTAGAATTATTTATTTTGCAGAAGTAAAATTCATTAAATTTAATTGCTCTCAGTTTTTTCTTTTAACATACTTAGAATCTTACTGAGTATTAACTATTGTAACTAACTAAGGTTCTCTATCCATATAAATCAATAAGGAAGAGTCAGATAATCCAATATAAAGTAAGCATTAGGCTTGCATAGGTATTTCACAGAAAGGATAGCTATATTGCTAAAAAAATATGAAAAACTACTCAATTTTATAAAAAGTAAGGGAAATGCCAAACTAAAACCACAATGTAATACTAATATATACTCACACCAGGACAACTAATATTCAATTAGCTAGTGAATATCAAGAGCTGGTGAGTATGTAAAGCAGCAAACCTGTCATGTTGTTTGTTTGAGTGCAAATTTGCATGCAGGAAAGCAGTTAAGCATTTCATAGTTATATACTTTCCTTATCCAGCAGTTATATTGGTGATAGCTATGCAACAAGTACAAATGCATGCATGTGTGAACAAGAAACATAAGTGACTCTGACTATTGCAGCATTAATCATAGAGCCCAAATTTCTAAGTAACATAAATGTTCATTAACAGCAAAATGGATAAATAGTAGTATAATGACACAATAGAGCACACTAGATAGCAGTGAATGAGTTCGATCAATGTGACATCAAGCAAAATGTCACCTACACAAATAAATACATACTGCATGATTCCAGGTAGTTCTTGGGAAAACAAAGACAGGTGGTTAGGAGAACAAAAAGCAAAGTATTTGAAGTTCTGGTAATTTCTTCACTTGGATGCAGCTCTACAGTGTTTACTTTTTGATAAGCTAGTAAGCTATACCTTTACCTTTGAGCACTTTCTCCTGTTTATTAGATGTCAATAAAGTTTAAATTAAAGACTCTTCTCTACATACATATATTCAGATATGTAACCTAAATTGGTCTTCAAAATAAGACCCTGCCATACATGGGATGGTAAACATCTGTTTTACATTATTACTGAGAACAGGAAAAAAAGATCTGTGCTTAAAATTCAACTTAAAGATCTGAAAGTCAAAATGTGGAAGGATGTCCAACTGACGATAACTGTGATTGTAATGAATTACTAGTGAGGCTGCAGACCCCTTTTTTTTTTGGACAGCTGGGAAAGAGATAATCACAGGGCTAGACTGAAAATAGTTGATGAAAGTATTTTTAAAAGACCAACTGTAGTTAGTGTCCATCTGCATTTGTCAATGCAAAGGATCCAGCCCAATGTTAGGTCACAGGGGATATTCAGAAAGGCAAACAATTAGTTATTCCTTGGTAACCATTGCAGATTGATTCCAGGACACCCTATAGATACCAAACCATATGGATGCTGAAGTTCTTTATTTAAAATGGCATAATATTTGCTTGTAAGTCATGCATATCTTCCTGTGTGCTTTAAATAATTTCTAGATTACTTGTGATACCTAGTATGATGGAAACACTACATAAACAATTGTTGTACTATATTGTGTATGGAATGACAAGAAAAATTGTCTTACAGGATCAGTACAGATGCAACATCTAATTTTTTTCAAATAAGTTGGTTTGTTCTTGGTTGAATCTGCACTTGTGGTGTGGAAGTCATGGAATACAGAGAGACAACTGTTCACAGAATGTTCCTGTAGTAAGGACTACTAATTTATAACCTGGTGAGAAATTCAATGTTACTAAAATATGTTGCATAAACTTTTTGTCATGAAGTTTGGGGAACCCAAAATTATTTTGGTCTCTCCAGCTCTTTATTATCAACCTTTTTTTTTCTACTGAAAACTGGAAATAAACGAAGTAGATATAGATGAGACATTTCTTCCAGGTTAGACCACAAAAGTTAATAAAGCCTTTGGTTTGAACTGCATGTGATTTTAAAAGATTTGACATGTTACTAGGCCCAAGACTGTGCTGATATTCTATCTAGCATGTCAAAAATTGTGGACTATTAGCTACTAACATAGACAAGCATTAAAATATGGGTAGGTCAGTGCTTGATTTACATTTTTGGAAAATGGAAAATCAACTGAAAGTATAAAGTCTACTAGTTATTATAATATCATGGAGGAGGAAATAAACCAAAATCATAGAGAAGACTCTAGGAAGATGATGGAATAGGAAGCTCTAATAATCTGTATAGGCAAAAATTATATTGGCAGAATATGATGAACTATAGTTTATCTAGAGCCTAATGGCAACTTCTAGGAGAAGGCTTGTACAATAAATGTGTTTAATTTCAGTCAAATTCAGATCTTTGCACAGTACCTGCTTCTGATGAACCAATGTAAGCCCCATGGCAGGTAGCTGTGCATTTGTTTCTAAAGTATCCTCTACATAGCTTTCTAGAGCCAAAGTGGCCAAAAACAGAACTCTGTCTTCCAAATAACTGATATCTGTACTCTGATTGCTGCATCTGATACTAAGGTACAGACAAAGAGGCTGATGCAACTCTTGCTGCTGCACTTCTGCCTATCATTGTAAGCCCCTATCCTTTCAGATGAAGTGAATTCAAGGAGTGTCCTCTCTTTTTCCCTTTATTTTACTTTTCCCCTTTCTGGGAGCTAGGCATTAAAGACTAAAACAATTGAAAAGAACTTCCTATACAGGAAAAATTAGAAAGCAACCATGTATCCCCATAGAAAGTCACAGGATCAGAAGAGATCTAAAAAGAGTTTTGTTTATACATCAAACTGAGGCATAGAGATAACCTACCATGGTCAAAAAATAAACAAAAGCAATAACAAAAATAGCAAACCCATAAAATATTAAAAACTGACTGCCACAGTATAATCTTCTTAGATCTAAATGTCCAGATTTTTTTTTTAAGAGGCACAAGTCATACAAGGAAACAGGAAGGTATGCACTATTCAAAGGAAAAAAAAATCTTACCTGGATTTACTAGACAAAGACTTTAAAACAATTGTCTTCATGATGCTCAAGGAACTAATGGAAGATGTGGAGAAAGCCAGAAAACTGCATGAAAAAAGGGAAATATCAATGAACAGACTGGCAATCTAACAAGAAATGAAAGAGAAATTCTGAAGCAAAAAAGTACTATTTAAAAAACTATAATTAAAATGAAAACATCTTTAAACAGTTTAAAAGACAAGTTTGGCCAAGCACACACTCACAAAAAATTCAGCAACCTTAAAGATAGCACAGGGAAATAATCCTGAAAAACAAAAAGAAAAAAATCAAATATCAACAATCACAGACAAAAAAAAAAAACTTGGTATACCATTAAGCAGGCCAACACACATATATATTGTGGCATCTCAGAAGAAGAGAGGAAGACTATTTGGAGTAAAGAGACTATTTGAAGAACTAATGGTTGAATACTTCTCAAGTTTGATGAAAGATGAATATATACACTCTAAGAAATTCTAAGTAACCTGAACTCAAAAAGACCCATGTCAAGACACTTTATAATCAAGCTGTCAAAAGACAAGGACAGGGAATAATTCAAAACAGTAAGAGAGAAATGACTTGTCACATTCAAGTATTCCACACTAACATCATCCAGACTTCTCAACAGAAACTTTGCAGGTCATACGGCAGTGAGCCAGTGTATTCAACAGGTTAAAACAAAGAAAGAAAGAAAAAACTATTTACTAAGAATCCAATATAAAGTTCCTGTAAAGGTGAGGAAGAAGCTGGATCTGGTGATGCCTACCTATAATTCCATCACTCAAAGATGGAGAGGCAGGATGATTACAAGTCTGAAGCTAGTCAGGGTTACATAGTAAGACCTTGTTCCAAAAATGGGTGTCAGGGAATAAGAAGAAATTCTAAGACAAACAAAAACTCAAAGAATATGTTACCACTGGCCCTATTTAGGAAAAACACCACCACCACCAATGAAGATATGCCTCAAATTATCTTTCAGGGTAAAATGAAAGGACATGACTATAACTTCAAAGTTTAAGAAGAAACAAAGGTCAATACATGTGCATTATTTTCATAATAATTTGCAAAACCATTTTTGTTTTATGTATAATTGAAAAGACAAATACATTTTTAAATGACTATTTGTTTAAAAGCCAATACTGTAACTTTTATAACTCAGCATTTTATTTTGTATATAATTCATGAAGCTAATGAATTTCAAATAAGTTTTACTTTATGCTTTGGGCTACACAATGTATAAAGATGTAATTTTGTGACACCAAGAACTAAAAGAGACAAGGTTGGAACTGCTAAGAGAGCAGAGTTCTTGTTATTGAAGTAGAGATTCTATAAACCCATGAGAATATAATAACTTTAGGATGTTAAATGTAGTTTCCATGGTGACCACTAAGAAAGTAGTTATAGATTATAAACACAAGGAAACAAGAAGGGAATTCAACATCTCACCACATACACAAAAAAATCAACTAAACACAAAAGAGATAATGCACAAAATGAGGAGAAAAACACTGTTAAGCATACACAAAACCACAAAATATTAGAAACAAATTTTCTCTTTCAGTAATTACTTTAAGTATAAATGAATTAAACTCTTCACATAAAATATAGAGATTTGCAGAAACAACATGATCCATCTATGTAGTGTCTAGCAGAGACTCACTTTAGATCCACAAAAATATTGAAAGTGAAAGGGTTGAAAAAGATGTCCCATCATAAGCAGTAAGCAAAAGAGAGCAGAGGAGACTACGCCAATATTAGATAATATAGACTTTAAGCCAAAAAAGTTAAAAATAAAGAAGGGCATCACATGTTAACATATTCAATACAACAGAAAATATAATAATTATAAACACTTACATATCTAATAATAACCCATTAAAATATATGAAGTAAAACTTAAGACAATTAAAAGGAAAAATAGTTCTACAATAATATCTGGAAAATTGAATACTTCATTTTTGGTAGCAGGTAAAACAAGATAATAAGTAAGAAAATAGAAGACTGAACAAAACAAATCAGCTAGATCTAACAAACACACAGAATACTACTCCAAGGCACAAAATACACATTCCTCTAAATACATATGAGTAACATAGAATTTGATAAAATTTGTACATTATATGCAAGTTGTGAAGAATAATGACACCCCTTTGTACAATTAATTTATACTAAAAATTAAAAAGCAAAACCAATAAAATATGAAAAAAGTACACATAAGACATTTAATTTGTTAGGCTATGAATTAAGCCTTAGTTGATGTAAAAAGATATTTCACAATGTATCTTCTCTGACCACAAAAGATGAAGCTAGAAAAGACTAACAGAGGAATAACAGGAAATTTCATGAATTCACAGAATTCTGCTCTTTCTCTAACATAAGGAAAAAGGTAACAATGCCAATTCTATCTTACATAGTATTAGAAGTTCTAGCCAGAATAATCAGATAAGAAAAATAGACAAAAGGCATGCAAATGAGACAGAAAGAAATAAGATGATTTGTTTGCAAATGGTAGGATTTTACATGTAGAAACTCCTAAGGATTCTACCCAAAAACACATCATACAACTTAATTAGTGAATTTAACAATATAGCATGAATTTAATCAATACAAGAAACTCAGTTGCATATATATACAACTATGAACAATGAACCATCTAAAAAGGAAATTAGGAAAATAATTCCATTTATAATAGCATCAATAAGAATAAAATACTCACTGAGTAACCAAGACAGTGAAAGACATGAGATGAAAACTACAAAACATTCTGAAAGAAATTAAAGAAAACAAACAAATGGAAGCACATCCTATTTTCTTGGATTGGAACACTTAATATCATTAAGATGCCGAGACTACTCACAGTTAAGTACAGATTCAATCTATTGTCTAAAAATCCCAGTGATGTTTTTGTAGAAATAGGAAAACCCATCTTAAAATTCATATGGAATCTCAAGTGATTCAGTGTAACCAAAGTAATCTTGAAAAGTAAGGAGAACCCACATCTCTTGATTTCAAATTTTACTATGAGACTATAGTAATGAAAATAAGGACAGACATACAAAGCAGTGGAATAGAAGAGAGAGCTCAGAAGCAAACCTCTGCATATATGGTTAAACAATTTTTAGCAAGGGTACCAAGATCATTCAATGGAGAAAAGGGAATCTTCAGCAAATGGTGCTAGGAGAACTAGATCTCCATTGTGCAAAAGAATGAAGTTGGACACAATATCACATATAAAAAATGATTCAAAATTGATCAGAGACAATATACTTTGAGACAAAGACCTCAAAGTATAAAAAAATCTTAGAAGAAAACATAGAGCAAAATTTCCATGGTTTTAGATTTGGCAATGATTTCATGGAAATGATATCAAGGACACTGGCAACAAAAGAAAAAAAACAGGAAAACTGGACTTTATGGAAATTTTAAAATTTTGTGCTTCAAAAGAGACTATCAATAGAATAAAAAGGCAACCCACAGAATGAGAGAAAATATTTGCAAATCATATATGAAGAATTAATATCTAGAGAATAGAGAGAATTCCTAAAACTTACTGCCAAACCACAACAATTTGACTGAAAAGTATGCAAAGGATTTTAGCAGATGTTTTCCCAAAGAACACATTAAAATGGCCAATAAGCATATTAAGAGATTCTCAACATCACTAATTATTAGAGAAATGCAAATTAAAAGTACAATAAGATACCACCTCACTTTTACTAAGATGGCTACTAACAAAGTGACAGAACATAACAAGTGCTAGAGAGGGTATGGACAAATTTGAAACCTTGTGCCTTGAAGCAGCAAAATAAAATGATGTACTTGCTATGGAAAACAGTATGTATGCTCTCCCAAAAGTCAAAATTAAATGACTATTCTGTTTGGAAATTCCACTTCTTGGTATACACCCAAAAGAATTGAAAATAAGACCTTGATGAGGGATTTCTTCATGGCAGCATTATTCACAACTGCCAAAACAGACAAAACCCAAATGCTCATGATTGGACAAATGGGTTAAAGAAAAAGTGTGTAAAGGAATGAAATTCTGACATAGGCTAAAACATGAAGGATATTATGCTAATTGAAATAGCTCAATAATAAAAACAACAAATGCTCTGAGATTCTATTTAAATGAGGTACTAGGAGTAGTCAAAGTCCTAGGCAGAGTAAAATAGTATTTCCAGGAAATGGAAAAAAAGCAAAATGGGGAATTATTTAATGGTATCAAATTTTAGTTTTACCCACTATTGGTGCACCCAACTTCATTAAACATACACTACTACATTTAAAAACATAGACAGACTCCAACACAGTGGTGGCTGGAAACTTTAGTACTTCTCTATTACCAATAGATGGTCATCCAGATAAAAAAATCAACAAAAAAACTCTAGAATTGAATGACACAATGAATCTAATGGACCTGACAGAGGTCTACAGAGTATTCCATCCTACAACAGCATAATATACATTCTTCTCAACAGCTCATGGAACCTTGTACAAAATAGACCATATTTTAAGTCACAAAGCAAGTCTTAACAAATATTAGAAAACTGAAATACCCCCTGCATACTGTTTGACCAAAATGCTATAAAACTAACATTCAACAACAAAAGAAATAGCAGAAAATACTCAAACAACTGGAGACTGAACAACACATTGCTCTATGATGAGTGGGCACTGAAGAAATAAGGAAATCAAAAAGTTCCTGAAATTTAATGAAAATGAAAAGCACAACCTATCAGAACCTCTGGGACACAACAAAGGCGGTCCTAAAAGGAAAGTTTATAGTCATGAGTGCATGTTAAAAACGTAGAAAGATCTCAAATCAATGACCTAATACTACATCTCAAACTCCCAGAAAAATAAGGAGAAGCTAAACCCAAACAAGCAGAAGGAGATATATAATAAAAATAAGGGCCAAATCAACAAAATAGACACCAAAAAACCAACCAAACAACAACAACAAAACATACAAAGAATCAACAAAACAAAAAGCTGGTTCTTTGAAAGATAAGATAGACAAATCCCTGGCAAATCCAACTAAAATGAAGAAGGAAAATACACAAATTAATAAAATTAGAAATGAAAAAAGGGAGATAACAAACACCAAGGAAATCATTAGGGACTACTTTGAAAACCTATATTTAAATAGATTTAAAAAATTAAAAGAAATGGACAAATTTCTAGATAAATGACCATCTAAAACTGAACCAAGAGGATATTTACCACCTAAACAGATATATAACTTGCAATGAAATTGAAGGAGCATAAAGAATCTCCCAAAAAAGAAGTCCAGCACCTGATGGATTCACTGCTGAATTCTAACAGACCTTTAAGAATTAACACCAATACTCCTCAAATTTTTCCATGAAATAGAAAGGGAAGGAACACTGCCAAACTCATTCTATGAAGCCAGCATTACACCCATCCCTAAACTGGACAAGGATACAACAAAAACAGAGCATTACAGGCCAATCTCTTTAATGAATATAGATGCAAAATTCCTCAATAAAATGCTGTCAAACCAAATTTAATATATCAAAAGGATAGTACACCATGATCAAGTCAGTTTCATCCCAGAAATTCAGGAATGGTTCAACACATGAAAATCATTAAATATAATACAGCATATTAACAGAAGCAAAGACAAAAACTATAAGATCATCTCAACAGATGTAGAAAAATCCTTCAATAAAATTCAACATCCTTTCATGATAAAAGCACTAATGAAACTAGGAATAGAAGGAATGTGCCTCAACATAATAAAGGCTATATTATACTAAATGGGGAAAAACTGAAACATTCCCTCTAAAGTTAGGAATGAGACAAGGGTTTCCACTTTCTCCAATTCTTAGCCAGAGCAATAAGACAGGAAGAAGAAATAAAAGGAATACAATTTGGAAAGGAAGTAGTCAAACTATCCCTATTTGCAAATGACATGATCTTACACCTAAATAATCTGAAAAACTTCACCAAAAAATTCCTAGGTACCATAGTTTTAGCAAAGTTGCAGGATACAAAATTAATCTACAAAAATCAGTAGCCTTTCTATACATCAATAATGAACAAACTGAGAAAGAATATAGGAAAACCATTTCATTTACAATAGCTTCAAAAGAATACCTAGGAATAAGCTTAACAAATGATATGAAAGATCTCTAAAAGGAAATGTATAAACTATTGAAGAAAGAAATTGAAGAAGGCTACAGAAGATGGAAAGACTCCATGCTCACGGGTTGGTAGAATCAGCATAGTGAAAATGGCTATATTACAAAAAGAAATCTATATGTTCAAGGCAATTCCCATCAAAATCCCAGTGATATTCATCACAGAGAAAAAAAAAATCAACCCTAAAGTTCATTTGGAAATACAAAAGACCCAAAATAGCCAGGATAAAACTGAGCAAAATGAGCAATGCTATAGGTATCACAATATCTGTCTTCAAACTACACTGTGGAGCCATAGCAATAAAAACAGCATGGTACTGGCACAAAAACAAGTATGAAGACCAGTGGAACAGAACAGAAGACCCAGATATGAATCCAGGTGGCTATACTCACCTGATTTTTGAAAAAGGCCCCCCCAAAAAATTATAGATAAAAGACAGTCTCTTTAAGAAATACTGTTAGGAAAACTGGATATCTGCCTGTAGGAAACTGAAAGTAGATCCATGTTTGTCATCCTGTACAAGCATCACTCAAAATGTTTTAAGGACCTTAATATAAGACCTGAAACTTTGAAGCTAGTACAAGAAAGAGCAGAGAATACACTGGAATTAGTAGGCATAGGAAAGGACTGCCTCAATAGAACTCAAATGGCTCAGCAACTAAGAGAAAGGATTGACAAATGGGAATACATGAAATTAAAAAGCTTCTGCACAACAAAAGAAATGGTCTCTAAATTGAAGAGACTGCTCACAGAATGGGAAAAAATCTTTGCCAGTTGTACATCTTACAAAGGTTTGATAACCAGAATATACAAGGAGCTCAAAAATCTAAACTCCAAAAAATTCAATGACCCAATGAAGAAAAGGGCAAAAGAATTGAACAGAGCTTTCTCAAAGGAAGAAATCCAAATGGCTAAAAAACCCATGAAGAAATGCTCAACATCCCTGCCCATAAAGGAAATGCAAATCAAAACCATGTAAAGATTCTTCCTCATTCCTGTTAGAATGGCTACCATCAAGAACACAACAAATGTTGGCAAGGATGTAGAGAAAAAGGAACCTTCATACACTGCTGGTGGGAATGTAAATTAGTACAACCACTATGGAAAAACAGTATGGTGGCTCCTCAAAAACCCATAAATAGATCCAGCAATTCCACTCTTAGGAATATACTCAAAGGAATGTAAGTCAGGTTACAACAAATACACTCATGTTTATTGCAGCATTAATCACATTAGCTAAGCTATGGAAACAGACAAGATACCCCACTACTGATGAATGGATTAAGAAAATGTGGTACTTATAAACAATGCAATTCTATCCAGCCACAAAGAAAAATAAAATTTTGTCATTTGCGGGTAAAAGGATGGAACTGGAGAATATCATCTTAAGTGAAGTTAGCCAGGCTCAGAAGGCCAAAAACCACATTTTCTCTTATTCACATGCAGATTATAGACCTAATACAAATGTAGCAATATTATGAAAAACAGGACATACCAAGGGGAGGTCACACATGAGAGGGGAAGGGCAAAAGTTCTAAGTTAAGGTGAATATGGTTGATATATCCTCTATACAAGAATGAATATAGAATTTTTAAACTGTTTGCAATAAGTATAAGAAAGGGACTAAAGTAGTAAAAAGAAAAATAGAGGAAATGAACCAAATTGGGCTATAATACATATGTACATGGAAGTGTCACAGGAAATTCCCTGTTTAGCTATCTTAAACAAGCAAAAATGACATTTCTTTTTCCTTTCTTTAATAAAATTGGAGAAAAGGAGGGCAGAATAGGTCCTGCCTGGGGAGGTCAATATCAGTGGTGTTGGTGGGGGGGACATGGGGAAGGACTGCAAGAGGGTGAGTATAGTGCAAATACTGTGCCTATATGAATGTAAATGGAAACTATTGAAACTGTTGAAACTATTTCTTGAACTGGGGTACAGGGGATAAAGGAGTATTGTAGAGAGGGTGAATTCAAGTATGATGTATTTGACATATTGTAAGAACCTTTGTAAATGCCGCAATGTACCCCTACCTTTCACAACAATACAATAAAATAAAAAATAAAACAAAACAAAAAATATAGTTTTACAAGATGAAGAGTTCTGGATTTGGATAGTTGTTCTGGATTCGGATATAACATTATGAATACATTTAATACCACTTAATGGTACAGTTAAAAGTGGGTAATATGTCAAATCCTATGGTATGTATATTTACCATGATAAAAAAATTGAAGGTAAAAAAACCCCCTATAGTCAAATAATCACGGGTTCAGTTCCTATCTTCATCATTTATTAGCTGAAGTGGTGTTACTTAATCTTATGAATCTTGATTTTTCTCACCCAAAAAGTAGATATGAAATTACCTATTCTCCAGGTTTATTATACAAATTAGAAAAATTGTATATAATGTGCATAATAGTTACTATTCATAGAGAATTTATGTTCATTGTTGATAAAACAGCATTTCCATTTTCTCACTGAAAACTCACACTTAGAGAAAATATTAAAGAACAAAAATAATATTCATTTACAAAATATCTTGTGATAAATTTATATGCATAGTTTGATTTTCTTTTCTGCCTGTGGTACTTCTTTTTTAGAAACAAAGGAAATAAGCATTTCTGCAAAGTTATGTAGGAATTGCTCTACTGATTTCTTCCTTATTGAATACCAAGTTAATTACTGTGAAATAGACTTGGTTGTACCATGTTGGTGTTTGTATATTGCTGTATATTGCAGAGTGTTTTATAGCTATTAATTATTGTCCTGCCATATCTCTGGGAAGTAGACCACTGTAACCTTCTTGGAGCACTAATTAGAATTCTGGCTCAGAAAGATCACATAACGTACTGAAGGACATTCAGTGAAGAAGGCGAGGAAGAATGCAGAGGTGATGAGGGGCCTGGTTTGCTGAAAAGGAGAGAACTGTAAAATGAAAACCCACATGTCTAGGATCCAACTGAAGTTCTGTCACTCACGTTGTAGACTGTTCATGTCACAAAATTTCTTTGAGCCTCATTAACTCATGTAAAAAAGAAAAAAACATCAGAAGGATTCATGAAGATCATAGAGATCTTGATTATAAGATTATGATAGTTTAAAATTTCCTAAATGGAAACATAAATTAAGAATTTTATCATGAAAATATGTACAATTGTCACTTTTAAAGTGAATCAATAACCATCTTGGTTTCAGGACACCAAGAAGAGACAAAATCCAAGGCTGAGTAAAACAAGGCTAGGTAGAAGCCTAAGGCACTGTTTAACCTTCAAATATCAGTTTTCTCCAGGAGACATGACTAGAGCAGGACAACCAGGCTGTGTATTTGGGCTCATCCATTTAATAACTCTGTGATTTGGGTGATTAAACTAGCAGTCAAAAATAAAAACATTGCCATTTTAAAGTATTTAGATTAACTGCTGTAAAAACAGTCTTGATATATGTCTAAAAGTCCAATTAACCTGACAATCGGTATCAGTTTAGTGGTCCCATATACTAAATATTTTTGCTTGGCTGAGGAGGCAAAAAGGAGTTAGACATGGTAGTTCTTGATTTAAAAGAACACTGATATAGCAGGAAGACTATGACTCATTCAGGGCTGAATGTGATAAGTTTAAGAGATGTACAACTAGAACATGATAAGTATCGGAGATATATAGGTTGAAATTAGAAGGGATTATTCTGGCATACTAAATGTCCAACTCTGAGTTCTAAATCTCAGTTGGAAATGTCTAATTTATGCACAAATGCCCTATATACCAGATTACTGTAGGCCGTGAAGATTAAACAGCACTTTAATAGAAAATCTATGATGAGGGAATTCTAGTGAAGGATGTAAGTGTAAACAAAGGTCTGAAGACAGGAAAATGTCATGAATAGCTGGAAATACCAAGACCCAATACAGAATACCTCTTCTCCCTTACACTTTCCCTCACTCTCACTTCTTGATAAGGTATTCACCTTATCGTTTCTCCCACTTTCTCCAAGATCAGCATATCTCAGGCCTTTTTCAATTTGTATTCAGATATTTCAAACATTGCCTTCTATGCTTTTTGCACCTCCTAGTCTTCAAGAATAGTATTCAGCTTCAGATAAATATTTCTTAGGACTTTTTTCTCAAGCTCTCCTTCTATCCAGATCACTGGAAAATGTATGAAATTAAGAGTTCCCACAAGATGACTTTTCTATAAGCTTCCAGAATAATGTCTCCTTAGAGAAATCAAGGAAATAACAAATCATGGATTGTTCTGAAAAACACTTTATTTAGGAGTGCACCTGTGATGGATATCAAGTTCTTATCTTAAGTTAGGGTCTGTAATAAAACTAGGGGCCTCTGACCTGTGAAAACTCCTCTGGGTAGACATATAGCCTACCTGGCCTCTGTTGTTCCATTCAGTGTCAGTTCCATTTTCTATGTAGTAAAAAGGGCTTTTGTTTAAACTCCCAGGATATTTTGCAACCTATTCTCAAAAGGTAACCAGGGACCAGACACTTTAAGACTTCCCTGTCTTGCCTCAGTCAGGAAGGCCCCTTGTATAAGTCTGTGCCTGTCTTCAGACTTAGAGTGATAACCTGAAAATCCAGCATTGTAATGAATAAAAATCATTTGGCAATGGGGCTATAAATAGAGTGCTTTAGAACCCAAAGCACATTCAGCCTGCTTCTGTCAGCAAAGAGTAAGAAAGAAGGCTTTATTATTATGGCAGGAACAAGTAAACAGGCTCTCCTTGCCAGTAAAAGCAGTGCATAATATACTCAACATCCTATTGGAGCTGGAACATAAATCACAAGGTCAGCTCAGAATAGCATAGAAAGGGCTTTCCCTTATCACAGTTATTAAAGCTAAACAGCATACATGGGCAAATCATCTTTGGAAGGAAGAAATTAGTCATTTGATCTGTGTGCTCTTTTGATGCTCTCAGTCAGTGTGTGAGTTAGATGGAAACACGGCTCTCTAATCTTTAGTTAATATCTCTGGGCAGACAAGAGGGCATAGGTGAGTAGATATGATACTGGGTAAATCAAAGCAAGTATTCTGAATGTAAAGAAGATGTATGAGATTGTGCTAGGTGATGTCAGTGAGAAAAACAAGGGGCTCATAGTCAAACAATAGATAAAAGGATTTCTTGTAAATCAGATTTGTTCAAGGAACAACTGACCTCCACTGGAGGTATTCCAGTGGAAGTTGATTAGCCACTTAGTCAAGGATGCTAGATGGGTGATTCGGGTAGAAAATGTAGCTTAGATACCCATGTAAGACCCCTTCCATCTTTATATGTTCTAATAATAAACAACTTGATCACATGGAAGAGCTCATTCTCATTTAGAGAAATATTCCAATTTTTTCTATATCCCCAAATAGTTTCATAGCTCTCTCATCTAGCCATCAGGCAGTCAGGCATTTCATTTGCTCTCATGCTCAAGTGTTTGAAATATTTTCATTATTTAGTTATTTATATTGGGGGTGATATTTTAATGGAATATTCTATTTATATGTTTACAAAATAAAAGGAAAATAAAACATCAGAAATAGATATTATAGCTTAATGTTACACCTGAGCACAGAGGGCTGAAGGTGGAAGTGGGGTGGAAGGTGGGGTAGGGAGTAAAGGGAGTAGCAGAATTGAAAGAGTAGAAGAGGGATCCTGAGGGTAAATTAAGATCGATCACTAGGTAGTTAGACAGGAGCAAAAAGCTTCTATTCATAATCCTGGAATCTTGCAATGCTACGGACAAAAGAGGAAATGGGAAAGGGAAGAGTGAGCTGAAGAGAGGAGGCAATTTGTCTATCTGGGAGTGGCTTCTGCTTCCATTACACACAGGAATAAATTCCAAAAAGTTTGTTTAAAATATAAGGCATGTTTTGGACATGCTGAGAATGCTTGTTACATAAAGGAAATTCTGTGAAAACATCATCGGGATTTTAGGGGTCATTTTTTTTACCAATGTCTGGTCCATGTTATGATCACCTGTTGAGGCAGTTAGACCATCTCCCAGGTTTGGCTCAGATGTGCAATTGATGACCACACACACACACACACACACACACACACACCCCAAGATGATATGCAAAGGTTTATTGCTTACATAATTGAGGTCTGTGTGAGAACAGGGTTTTACTCTCAAGCAAGTAGAACATGGTTTAGGGGAGCAAGGAAAGGAGAGCCCCTGGGTTTTTATTCTAGTTAGGAGGCAAGGCTGGAAGGAGCATTTTTTATGGCAGGGGTTCCATGGTTTGAATGAAAGAAAGGAGCACCCAGGTTTTCTTATCTGCTTGTCCAGATGTGCAGCACAAGGGGAAGATGAAAGGATGAGGCTTAAAAGCTATCAATAATCAGACATCAAAAAATGGACTCATATTCTTCATTATAATTCTTTATAGTAG
Organism: Castor canadensis; assembly: GCF_047511655.1. NCBI lineage: Eukaryota > Metazoa > Chordata > Mammalia > Rodentia > Castoridae > Castor > Castor canadensis. The sequence goes on from NC_133398.1 coordinate 63,127,035, forward strand.
ATGTTGGCTACCTTTGCTTTCAGTTAACTCACCTTAGAGCCTCTTCTTAGGTTTGAAAAATAGAAAGAAGTAGGGACTTGCCTTCCTTCCAGAGACCAGGAGTCAAGAAGCCTAGCTACTGTCCTTCTTTGGACTCTGGAAGTTTAACTAGAGATTGAGAACATAAACTAAGTCAACTAGAACCAAGTTGTTTTGCTTGGGTGATGGTCAATGTGTAGTACTTCCAAGAGCAGAAACACCATCAGTGTCAACCCATAGTAGTGAATGTTGCTACCCTAACCAGACCTTTTTGTTTTATTCATTTTTTGGAGGGGGTACTGGGGTTTGAACTCAGGGCCTTGAGCTTCTAGGGAGGCAACTACAATGTGAGCCATATCCCAACCATTTTTTGCTTTAGCTATTTTTTTTTTATTCATATGTGCATACAAGGCTTGGGTATTTCTCCCCCCTGCCCCCACGCCCTCCCTTACCACCCACTTCGCCCCCTCCCTCTTCCCCTACCCCCTCAATATCCAGCAGAAACTATTTTGCCCTTATTTCTAATTTTGTTGTAGAGAAAGTATAAGCCATAATAGGAAGGAACAAGGGTTTTTGCTGGTTGAGATAAGGATAGCTATACAGGGAGTTGACTCACATTAATTTCCTGTGCGTGTGTGTTACCTTCTAGGTTAATTCTTTTTGATCTCACCTTTTCTCTAGTTCCTGGTTCCCTTTTTAGCTATTTTTCAAATAGTCTTGCTTTATGCCCAGCACTGGCATCTGGCTGTGATCCTCCTACCTCTACCTCCCACATTGCTGGGATTACAGATGTATCGCACCCAGCTTATTTGTTGAAATGGGCTCTCACTAACTTTTTTCCTAGACTGGCCTCAAATTGTGATACTACCAATCTCTGCTTCCCAAGTACCTGGAATTATAGGCTGTACCACTGCACCCAGCCTTAAACTCTCCCTACAGTGAAATGTTAGTAATAGTCCTAAGCACCTGTATCCCTTCATTTTGCCTCTTTGTAAATTTGTTTTCCAGGTTCTCCATCTGTGAGTCAGATAACATCTCTCCATAAATTATTTTTTTTGCTTAAGTAACCCAAAGTTAATTTCTGGTGTTTGTGATAAACCGTTCTCATAGTTGACTAGTACATACACACACACACACACACACACACACACACACACACATCACACACATTGAGAAGGGGTAATACAATTATAAACATAAGAATAGATAGATGAATTCACAGTCTAACTTTGATTTTTTGACAAATATCAATAGTTGTTCATTAATTGGAGTGGCTACTTACTGAAAATATTACTGATATTTTCTCAAAGAAAGTATGAAAATGAAAATTATAAACCCTTAGTTTCATATTCAGAAATTATAAAGACCATTTGTGTGTTGTAACCATTGACCTCAAGTCTTAACAATAGTTAGGGAGAAATACTTAGAAGATGATAAATGTAAATACCTTTGAGAATGTAAAGTATAAGTGATATCTTGATAATATGAGGACAAGTTTATAGGTAGTATGCTGGCCAGAATGTCCCCTTTAACATTCTGCTTTTTTAAGTAAAATGTTTTGTTACTATTTTATACAATACAACCCTTAACCTTGAGGCTATGATTACTGAAAAATGCCTTATGTATTTGCTACAGGATATTGTATTTACTTTCTGTATGTTGCTATAGGAAATTATATTTGTTATAAAACATTTGCTGTAGCAAATTGAATTTAGTCTTTTAAATTGCAGTGTACATATCAGTTTCATGGTAGTTTTCTTGTTATACATGATTGCACTAACTTTAAGTTCTATGTGCACATAAATGCCTTGAGGTTACTCCCTAGTCAAAGAGTATTATGACCCTTGTTTTAGTTTTTTCTTGTATTCCAGTTTCAGAAAATTAAGCATGGTGTACTAAAAGAGTTCCTTATGAAGAGAATGAGAATTTCCTATGGAGGAAAATGGAAGTTATTGCTCTCCAATTATGTATAGTGCAAAGTTAAACTGCTGCATGTGTGTAGATATAATCATGTTGGAATTTTCTAAGAATGGATACCAATATTTTGGAAAACTGGCATATTTATTTTATTTGTCAGGGCAGGTGTTTTAAAAACTGGTACTCCATTGGGCTGTCAAGCTCCTATTCCAGAATGGATAATGAATGAAAAGATTGTCTTCATTGCTGGGGACGTTACCTCTGTAAATTGTTGTGTTGCCTGGTTGTGACTGTATAGTGGAGATAATACTGACTGATTTTTTAGTTTGAAAGTGGTTAATTGTTCATGAAATCTATTTTCTCCTCTTGCTGGACATATCCTTTAGACCACATTTCCCATATTCCCTTGCAGGTTGGTATGGTTGTCTGAATTCTAGAAAATGGAAGATGAAAAGAAGAAAAGAATTCCTAGATCTGATCCTTTATGCTTTTTTACATTCCTTTGGTTTGATAGAAAGGAGCATAGTCTCTTTGGAAGCCATATATAGAACATGGCACAAGCTCAAGGTAGAAGAACTTAAGTCCCCGAATTGCTTCTTAAAAAGAATACATTCACCAAGTGTAAAGATCTGTCTTGCAATTTATATAGGTGGAAAAAATGTCTATCCCATTTTAGCCATCGCACATTTCTGACTCAGTTTGTAGAGTTTACCGGCCTCTGCAGTGCAAGTGTGTAGTAGAGACTGGGGAGACACATGGCCTGTGACAGTGTGCAGGACCATATCCTGGGATTGTAGGTACAGTGACATGAAGAACTCCGCTAAAAATTATGTTTTCTGCTTTGTAATTTCCTCTGTGTTGTTAAATATTATCAACTGGTCTTAGGTATGCTTTGGGGAAATAAGAGAGAAAACTATTTCCACTCTTTCAAAACCTGGGGTAGATTACAGAAGGGAACTTCTGCAATGGTAGCAATCCAAAGTAAGATGCTTTCTATGGATTTTTTAAAAAATTGTGACAAATGGAAGAATACCCTAAAAAATGCTCATAAATATATAGGTATGGAAACATGATTTTAAAAAAAGCTTTAGCCAGATGACTTTATTACTAATTGAAAGGAGTTAGTTCCTGAAGACTGGAGAAATTAGGATTGCTGAGTTATATTTTTGTCCATATGGTATAAAATAGTGTTTTAGGATATAATGGCCAAGATGGCTGAACAGAGGTGCAGTATGCATGATTCTGCCCCTGAGAAGAACCAGGGTAGCAAAGCAAAACTGTATTTCAAAGAGAGTGATTGAGGGAGAACTCTGGAAATCATCAAGGTAGTGATAGAAACCTCAAACAGCAAGAAGAATCAGAAAGGCAAATTAGAGCGTAAAGAACAAAACCAATTGCAACTTCAACCCCGGCTCCTTGACAAAGGGGAGACCTTCACTCTGTGGGGGAAGAGCGCCGACCTTCATGACTGCTGAAATCTAGTTTAACCAGGCACTGGTAGACATTGCTGACACCAGGCAGATGAAGAAATCACACAAAGACTACATTTTGAGCTCCTCTAAAACCATAGCCAAAGTCTACATGACTGACACCCTATAACATCTAAGTGAGAAAATCATTTTGTCCACATAATTAGAAGAGGTGATTGTTAAACTAGATGTGCAGAAATCAACAAAGGACACAAGAAATATGAAAGGAAACATGTCACCTCCAAAGGAAAACAAAATTCTCCAGAAATAGTTCCCTACTTGAAGGAAATTCAAGAAATAAATTCACCAAAGGACAAATGAAGAAAAAAAAGGCAATTAGCTGGGAAGAATCCCATCTACTTAGAACATGAAGATCAGGAGGCCACAGTTCAAGGATCAGGTCACAGTTCAAGGCCAGTTGGGGCAAAACTTAGCAAGCCCCATCTCAGTCAATAAGACAACCACGGTAGCTCATATCTATAGTCTTAACTATATGGGTAGAAAAGTATATGTAGGAAGATCATGTTCTAAGGCTGGCCCTAGGAAAAAAGTGCAAGACCTTATCTGAAAAATAAGTAAAGCAAAAAGGACTGGGGGCATTACTCAAGTGGTAGAGTACTTACCTACCAAATGAGATCCCTAGTTCAAAACCTAGCACCAAAAAACAAATAACAACAACAAAACCAAGCTGGATGTGTTGGCACGTTTCTGTAATCCTAGTTACTCAGAAGGTGGGAGGCAGGGGGATTGTAGACTGAGGCTGGTCTTGGCAGAAGAGTGAGACCCTATCTAAAATCAAAACTAAAGCTAAAAGGGATAGGATCATGACTCAACTGGGAAAGTGCTTGCTAGGAAAGTGTAAGGCACTGAGCACAAATCCCAGCACCACCAAAACTTTAAAACATTTTAAAAAAATTAAAACTTCAGAGTTAAAATTTGCAATTAATGAAAATTTAAAAAGTGAAGTAGAGAGCTTCCACAATAGACTAGAATAAGCAGAAGAATTTCTGATCTTAAGGACAGGTGTTTTGAGTTAATCCAGTGAGACAAAAACAAATTTTAAATATAGGAAATGAAGAAGAATTTAAAGAATTAAGAAAGGCCATAAGAATTATGGGACATTGTTAAGTAAACAAATATTTGCATTATGGTAATTCCAGAAGGTAAAGCATCGGAGAAAGGCACTGAAAATGTATTTCATGAAAAATAGCCAAAAACTTGCAAAATTTTTAAAGCAATATGGATATCCAGATACAAGAAGCTCAAGCAATCCCAACTGAAACCAGCCAAGACACATTATAGTTAAAATGTCAAAAATACAAGACAAAGAGAGAAGAACAACCACAAAAACATATCACATTGCACACCCCAAAAAATGGAGAACTAAAATCTCAGAAGGAATTCATCAACACTAGACCACCCCTACAAAAATTACTTATGAGAGTCCTACACTAACTAGAAAAAAATGTATGATAACCACCACAAAGCACATGGGGATGTACAAAACTCACTAAAAGAAAATATACATGAAAGAGAAAGAAGAAAATCAAACAGTATGACAGAAAACTATCATATCTCAAAAATAAATAAGAGAAATAGAAAGGAACAAAAATATACAAAAAGATGAAAACAATTAACAAAATGATAAGAGGAAGTTCACACCTATCAATAATAAACTTGACTAAATTAAACAATCAGAAGACATTGATTGGATAAGTGTATTTTAAAAACAGACATCTATATAGAACTCACTCCATTGGTAAAGATGCGCATAGATTAAAAGTGAAGGGTTGGAAAAATATAAATCATACAAATGGAAACCAAAACCAAGCAGGAGAAGCTATATTCATATTAGATAAAGGAGACTTTAAATCAAAACTATAAAGAGAGACAGAGAAGATTATTATATATTGATAAAATGAGCAGTTTAACAAGAAGATATAACAATTATACATTATATGCACCCAACTTGGGGACATCCAAATAAATAAAACAAATATTAGATTTAAAGGGAAAGATAGACTTTAATACAACAATAGTAGGGGACTTTCACACACCATGTTCCTCAACAGACCTATCACCCAGATAGAGAATAAACAAACAGCAAAGCCAAACCATTCCATAGAGCAGGTAGACCTAACAGACATTCACAGAACACTTTATTCAACAGCAGGAGACTACTTCTCATCAGCACACAGAACATTCTCAGGATAGATCATATGTTTGCTCACAAATCAAGTCCCAATTTAAAAAATTATGTATCTTCTCAGATCACAATGGAATAAAATTATATTTTATCTAAGAAAATTCTAGAAACAAATGAAAATAACAAAACAATATATCAAAATCTGTGGGATACAGCAAAAACAGTACTGGAGAGATGTTTATTGCAATAAATGCCTACATCAGAAAAATACAAAGATCTCTAATAAAAAACCTAAAATGCATCTCAAGAACTTAGAAACTCAAGAAAAAAACAAATTCAAAGTTAGTAGAAGAAGAGAAACAATAAAGATCAGAGCACAAATAAATAAAATGTAACCTAAAAAATACAAGAAAAAAATCACTGAAACAAAGAGATGGGTTTTTTCAAAGGATAAACAAAATGAATAGACCTTTAATTAGACTAATCAAAAAATAAAATCAGGATGAAAAGGAGACATTACAATGGCTATCACAGAAATACAAAGAATAAAAAATCTACTATGAAAAATTAACAAATTAGATAAACTAGAATTCCAGAACACATACAATCTACTGAAATAGAGCTAAGAAGAAGTAGAAAGTCTAAACAGACCAATAATAACTAATGAGATTGAAACAATAATTAAGAGTCTCCCATCAAAAACATACCAGGATTTGAAAACTTGACTACTGAATTCTAAAGGACATTTAAAGAATTAATTCTAATTCTCCGTAAACCATTCAAAAAATTGAAATTGAAGTAATTTTGCCAAACTCTTTTTATGAGACTAGTATTACCCTGTTACAAAATGCTGACAAGAACATATCAAAAAAAGAAAACTATAGACCTGGTGGACATAGCTGCATAAATCCTTAGCAAAATACTAGTAAATCAAATTCAGCAGCACATCTAAAAGATCATTTACCATGATCAAGTGGGTTTCATCCCAAGAATGCAAGGATGAACCAACATGCACAAATCAATAAATGTGACATATTATATTGACAAAATGAAGGCCAAAACTATATGGTCATTTCAATAGATATAAAATAAAAGATTTTGATAAGATTCAAAATACCCTTCATGATAAATTCTCCCAACAAATTAGGTATAGAAGGAATATACCACAAAATATTAAAGGCTACAGATGAAAATACCACTTCAATATCATACAGAATGGGTGAACAAATGTTTCCTCTAAGATCTGGAGTAAGAAAAGGGAGTCCACTCTCACCACTCTTAGTCAATATTAGCCAGAGCAAGTAAGAAAGAGAAAGAAGTAAAGGGCATGGAAACTGGAAAGGATGTAGTCAAATTATTCCCATTTGTAGATGATTTTTATGCATAGGAAAAGCCTAAATACTCCACCAAAATACTAGTAGAACAAAGGAATTCAGTAAAATAGCAATACGCGAAATCAACATATAGGTTTTTTTCTATGTCAATAGCGTGTTTGCTGAGAAAGCATAAATGCAATCTCATTTGTAATAAACACACAATCACACAAACACTCTACACATATAAGCACATACATACTCTCTGACACACATAGAAATAAACTTAGCTAAGGAAGTGAAAGACTTCTATAATAAGAATGACAAAACACAATTCAAAGATGACACTGAAAGATGGGAAAGCCTCCCATGTCTGTGGATGAGAAGAACTGATATTGCAAAAATGTCAATACTGCTAATAGCAACCTATAGACCCAATCAATCCCCATCAAAATACCAATATCATTCTTTACAGAACTACAAAATAATCCTAAAATCATATGAAAGCACAGAAGACGCTGAATAGCCAAAAGCAATCCTGAGCAAAATAAGCAAAGCTAGTGGCATCACAATATCTGATTTCAAAATACATCACAGAGCCATAGTAACAAAAACAGTATGATTCTGGCATTAAAAAACCAAACACAGACCAACGGAACAGAATTGAGAACAAAAAATAAACCCACAGCTGATTCTTGACAAAGATACAAAATCATATGTTGGGAATGGATAACCTCTTTAACAAATGGCACTGGGAAAACTGGATATTCACATTCAGAAGATTGAAACTTGACTCCTGTCTCTCACTTGTACAAAAATTTATTCAAACTGGATTGAAACTCTTAATGTAAGACTTATATCTCAAACTACTCTAGGAAAACATAGAGGAACATGTCAAGATGTAGGTACAGGCAATGTTTTTCTGGATAGAACTCCCAAAGGACAAGAAGCACAATGAAAAAGATCACATAGATTACATTGAACTAAAAAGTTTTTGCACAGCAAAATAATCAACAGAATAAAGAGGTAACATACAGCATGGGAGAGAATATTTATAGTTATTCATCTGATAGAGCGTTAATATCCCATAATATAAAATGAACTCGAAAAATTTAATAAGGCTGGTGGAGTGGCTCAAGTGGTAGAGTACCTGCAGCATGAGGCCCTGAGTTCAAACCCCAGTACTGCCAAAAAAAAAATTTAATAAAAAAGTAATCTAATTAAAAATGAGGAAGTGATTTGAAAGGCAATTCTCAAAAGAAGAATTACAAATGGCCAATAAATATATGAATAAAATGATCAATGTTATTAGCTATCAGTTTTTCCTATCAGAAATCACAATGAGGTATCATCTCACCACAGTTAGAATGATTATTACCAAAAGGACAAAAACCAAAAAAACAAAAAACAAATGCTAGCCAGGATTCAGAGAAAGGAATCCTTGGTATTACTGTAGATTAATCTAACCACTGTGGAAAACAGAACAGGTTCCTCACAAAACTAAAATTAGAACTATCATATGATCTAGCTATTCTGTGCCTGGGTATATATCCAAAGGAAATGAGGTCAGTGTACAAAAGAGAGACCTGCATGCTTATGTTTACTGTGTTACTACTCACAACATGCATAATATGGAATTATCCTAGGTGTCCATCAATAAGTGAATGGCTAAAGAAAATATGATATATACATACACAGTGAAGGATTACTCAGTCATAAAAATGAAATCCTATCGTTTGTTGTAAAATGAATGGAACTGTATGATATGTTAAGTGAAATGAGCTACACATAGAAAAATAAGTATCAATCTTCTTTTTCATATGAGGAAACCAAAACATCAGCCTTAAACTGTAGAATAGTGATTACTAGGGACTGGGAAGGATGCTTAAGCAGAAAGTGGAGGACTAGTGGAAAGGTGGTTGGATATGATCAATGCACTTTGTATTTACATATGGAAATATCACATTGAATCCCATTAATGAATATAATTAATATCTATTAATAAAACAGCTCAACACCAAACAAATCAATTAAAAAGGGCTATAGAACTATATATCCCTAATCATCAGAGAAATCCAAGTTAAAACCACATTCAGATACCATCAAACCCAGTTATAATGGCCATCTTTAAAAAGACAAAAAATAACAAGTGCTAGTGAGGATAAAGAAAAAAATGTAACTCATATATACTATTGGGGAGAATGTAAATCAGTATAGCCATTATGGAAAGCAGTATGGAGATTCCTCAGAAAACTAAAGCTAGAACTGCCATATGATCCAGCAATTCCACTACTGGGTATATATCTGAAGGAGATGAAATCATTGTACCAAAGAGATACTTTTATTCCTACTTTTATTTCTATGCTATTTATGATACCTAAAATATGGAATTAACCTGGATGCCATTGGTAGATGAATGGATAAAGAAAATGTCATATATACACAAGAAAACATTATTCAACCATCAAGATTAAAGTCTTGTCATTTGCTCAAAAATGGGTAGGAGGACATTATATTAAGCAAAATAAACAGACACAAAAAGACAAATACCACATGTGTGTTCTTACTCATTTGTAGAAACTAAAAAGTCTATCCCATAGAAGAATAGAATGGAAAAGTGGTCAATAGAGACTGGGAAGGCCCAGGGGAGCAGAGGTGGAATGGACTGAAAGAAATTCAATATGGGGTAGCAAAACACAGAAAGAAGAAATTAGTTCTGATTTTTCTATAGCACAGTAGGAAAACTATTGAGTAAAACAATATATGTTAGATTCCAAATGACTAAAAAGAAGAGTATGAAATTGCAATACATAAAATGATTAACATTTGAAGAGATAGAAATGCTTACTACCATGATTTGCTTATTATACATTGTTATATATGCATTGAATTAGTATGTTAATACCCATGAAGATATATAAATATTATATATAAATATAATAGTGTTTCCTCACTGTAATTACAGACCCCCACTCAACCAAGGTGCATCTTTGCAGTGGAGACAGCATCCATTGAAAAGCCACTCTCCAAGCTTCTAAGTTCAGAAGGCATCCACCTGGTATGAAGAAGTGATTTACTCTGAGAAACAAAGAGGAACATATCAGTTTCTTTTTATCCCAGAAGACTAATAGAGGAAGAGGTCACACAGAATATGTCTTGTTCACCACTCCTCTTCTATACAAACAAAAGGAATTGAGAGATAGGAGAGGATATCTTACAAATTTGGGTGCTTCTAAAATAGACAGACTAGTGCCTTGCTTCCCTTATGAATGTTTGAGGGGTTGTTTTTGGTTTTGTTTTGTTTTTTTTAAAGAGCTGAAGTCAACAAATTTGCCCCACATGACTACCGCCTTGGTGGTGATAGAGATCAGTAGAGATGGTGAAAGGCTTCAGGTGGACCAAATACCACCACCATCTATCGCCTTCAAATTGATGCAGGACAAGGAGGCCCATTATATTCAGGCAGTTCATTGTTCTGTTGAGAAGGAGCCTGAGGTCCCGCTTGTAGATTGCCACGACTAGGCCCAGGAGGACTCCCATCAAAGCACGAATAGACCACCCTGGGTAGGGACAGGAATATGGGGGAGTTGAGTAAGACTGAATGAACACCAGCAATCAGTCTGGTCACTACCTTTTGGAGCAAGTACTGTACACTCTCAGGGTCAAAAACTATACGGCACCAAGAAGCAGATCAGTTCCTCTCCATCATCATCACTGTACACATTCTAAAGTCCTTTAAGAATCTGATCAGAGGGGTTAGGGGTTGGGCAGGGCTGAAGCAGTAGAGTACCTGGTTAGTACGTGCAAGACCCTGAGTTCAAGCCCCAGAATCATAATTAATTAATTAAAGATTTAAACCAGGTGAAGCACAGTGGCCAGGGCCTGTGATCATAGCTGAGTAGGAGGTGTAGATGGAGGATCATAGTTGGAAGCCAGCCCAGGCAAGAAAGTTACTGGGACTCTCAACCAACAAACCTACCACGGTAGCTCTTGCCTATGATCCCAGCTACAATGGAGGCATAGATAGGAAGATCACATCCCAGACCAACCCTAGGTCTCTCAAAATGTGAGACCTTATCTGAAAAATTACACAAAAAGAGCACAGCAAGGGAACTTGGCTCAGGAGGCACAGTGCTTCAAGTGCCAAATCTGTCTAAAGGCAAAGAACTGAGTTACATAACAAAGGATGATAGGTTTTTAAAATAAGAAAAATTTCTAGAAGCTCATATATATATGTATATACATACACACATATTTATGAACTACAAAGGACTCTAAATGAGGTGTATGTGTAGGAATCAGAGTGAAGTTATATAGAAGAAAAAGGTAGGGAAAAGAGACATCTCTCCAACTCAGACATTAAAGATTGCCCAATCCTGGGATGGGTAGGTAAATAAGGAAGTCACATTTTTTATCTCCTTCCCTTTCTTTTTCTATTTTCCCTTTCTCTTTATTTCCCAATAAGAAAGCCAGCTTTCCTATAGTTGAGCCACATGTCCTCTCCCTTGTAGGTGACTTCAGTCTCTCAGATTGCCCGCTGTCTTCCTTGTGGTTTCTTCTTCAAGAACATCACTATCCAATGTCACTCATTTCCCAAATGATATGACAAAGCCATAAAAGCTCCACACAAGTGGATTTCTCCAAGCAGGAACTCTGTCAGAGAAAACACACCATTCTTTAGCTCGGGTCCACCTCTTACTTATCTTGAGTCTTACAGTCAACCTCTTACAGTCTTGAGATGTTGCTTCTGGGAGATATAACTGGCAGTGCCAAAAGAAGCGTTCCTCATTCTCAGGCATTAATTCCCAGAACTGCAGAATCCTCATAGAAACCTCAGCAGTGCACTGCTGGGGTAGAAGAGAAAAGGAGCTCCCTCTCCCCAGGCTTTCCTTCTAGACAAGGGACAAGAAAAGACAAAGGTAATGTCAGTTCTAAAAGGAAGCAAGCAGCCAGAGATCATGACCAAAAAATAGCCCTTACTTTCACAATTCTTTCTGTTCCCCAAGACTCATCTTAGATGCCACCATGAAGTTATTCTGAATCTGCATTTAAATATATCATCATCATAATTCTTTTCTGCTGGTTATCTTAGAATATTTAACATGTTAATAGGTTACTCTTTAGTGTATTTATTCAAATGTTGGAATGCGTAAAACTTTTTGGAAATCTCTTGTTGAAGAGGAAAGAGGGTATAAATATACAGTTTTTCTTAACCTCAGATTTATTTTATCTGAGAATCATTATGTCCCTAGTACTGCTACTGTACATCTCTTGTGGAAGGCCAGAACATAGTTTTGAGAGTATTAATATAAAACTCTCAATGGAAAGAACACATCTCAGTTCTTGGTTTCAGCATTTCCCAAAGAATGTCTCTTGGAATTTTATTCAGACAGTGTTCCACTGCAAAATGCTTCCATGCTCCTATTGGTTTCAGTTACATTGCTGTCATTAGAAATTATTTGGCTTTTGGTTCCCTAGATTCCTGTGGATTAATCTGAATCATTTTATCTCATTACTTTTTCTTTGCATTGTAATAGCATGAGTATCTGTTAGCTGCAGGACAGGTACTCCATATGATTCTTTCCTATAGCTTCCTCTTCCTTGATAACCCCTGGAACACGGTAAGCTCTTAATAAACCTTTGAGAAATTAAATGAACTAATAATAATGTGAGAGCCACAGTTGACAATGAAAGATAGCTGTGAATGGAAGAAAAGTTGGACCCTATACCTACCTTGCCATTCACAACTCTACCCAAACTCTTTTAAAAGTCACAATATGGTCTGTCACTTCCTTGGAGGTGTGTGCTCTGCATTTGCCTGGAGAAAAAAGCAAAACCCTTTGAGATGAAATTATGTCCACAGCTAAAATGGTGCTTCTGGTACATTGTCCAAGGCTGGCCTATTAGTCAGGTTTTTGCCTTGAGGACTGGCAGCAATATATGGTCTGAGGAGATAATTGATCCTTAGCCCAGTGAGCAGATGTGGATGATATGTGTGGCAAAGGAGTGCCCCAGGCCCTTGATGGCTTCCACGGTAGTCTCAACAGGAAGCTAAAGAAGCTGGCACTAGTGGGAAGCCATTATCCTTTTGCCAACACATCCTTGTGTTGAGAAAGCACCTCCGTTTAACAGGATGAAAATTCTACAAGTAAAACCCTGTCACTTTACCCTGGCATAATTTTTTTCATTCCACTGTTCAAGTGAGGGCTGTGAAAGGCAGAAAGAACAGTTAGTTCTGTTGGCAATTAATTTGTCTAGGAGTCAACATAGTTTCAGAACCCTGATTCCTGATATTTCTATCAAGTTATGGTGAAAAGAAGATAAGTATTGATCAATTAATTCATAAATGTATTCATTTTTCAGCAAATTTATTGAAAGTCTGTTATGATCCATTAAGTCTTAGGTTGACTTACAAACATTGGACACAGGAAAACCCTCAAAAAGTATTTGCATTTCACTTCTGAAATTTGAATGTTTCCACTAATCATTTTCTCAGCTTTTTATTCCTTAGCTTTCCAGCTTCTTATCCCTATTTTGCCTTCATAGTTCAGCTTCTACTTTCCAGATAGTTGTTGGTGTATCAATTGGGGTTCTTCAGAGAAATAGAACCAGGGAAAAGTGTGTTTTATATATGCATGTAAAAAGAGATGTATCTAAAGGGATCAGAGTTTGAGCTTACAGAAAATAGCTAAACTTAAAATTTATAGGGTGACCTAACAGGCTGAATACTTAGGCCATAGTTGATTTTGACATCTTGAATCTACAATTTATACAGCAGCTTGGCAAGCTGGAAACTCAAAGTTCTATGTTACTGTTTTACAGAATTCTTTCTGTTCCTGGTAATCTCAATTTCCACTTTTAGGGCTTCCAGCTGATTGGCTAAAGTACACCTGCAATAATGAGGAAATTCTACTTAGTCAGTTGATTGTAGATTTTAATCACGGCTTTAAAATACCCCTCTCAGCAACAGATAGACTAGTATTTGACCAGCAAATTGGACTCTGTTGCTTAGCTAAGTTGACATAAAATTTAACCATTGTACTTTGATATCCTTGTTTTGTCTTATTTTTCCTTGGAGATAATTTAGGATATGACTTCTAGGTCCTGCTAACTGGTTATACACCTTTAAGCTACTCCCCCCCTCATATTTGGGAATGTGGAGAGAATCTTAAATTGTTGATGAATAGCTTAAAGAGATTTGGATCAATCTAAAGGAATTTATGATTTAAGAAACATCACTTTGAATAACTTTAATCATAAATCTAAATCTCTATAATGACTAAATATATGAAAGATGCTAGCATGGCACAGAGGAGATGCCAGTTCTGTCATAAAACAAAAGGAAGGGGAAACATCAAGTTGAAATTAAGTTGTATCTTAAGGATAAATATTATAATCTCACGTGAAAAAATGGCAAGAAAACATTTGCAGCAGAGGAAATTGTAGAAATAGATGGGTAGAATACTATGGAGTCTGCCTGCTCATCTGTCTGGACAGGAAGAGGAGCAAGTAAGGCAGGCATAGAGGCAGGAGAAGCTGAATAGGAACCCCCTGAGAAAGGTTGTGGATTCCATAACTAGTAGCTGTTGTGTTACCCTAAAGGCAACAAAAAGGCAAAGAACTTTATACAAGATACTGACAAATTGTGAAGGCCTCTTAGGTATAGGTGTGAGGAGGTATAGGGTGATGATTTCAGAAAGATGCTGTGGCAAAGAGGAAAGAGGCAGCCATGTCAGGGGGCTGCGCCAGCTGATTTTCCCTTGGCAGAACTCCATTGCCACATGATCATAATCACACAGTAGGATCAGCTAGTACCTTCTCATGGGAACCCAGTTCCAATCCATCAGGAGGCCAAAGGTAACTCACCTAATTTGTAACTTGTTATCTGTTGGGATTTGTAGATTCACATGATCCACAGCCTCATTAACGTGATGTACAAATGCCTTGGGATTTTTATGGTTGGTGTAACTTTTGTGACTTCCAGGAGATGAGCTTAAGTTTCTTGGTTGCACTGGACTCTGCTACTATGAAACTTTGAGCTAATCAACTATTATGTAGACAGGAAGGTGACTTTTTCTTTTTAATTGTGAAAAGGACCATTATTTTCACTGTCTGACTTGTTGCTGGTGCAGTTTAGGTGGAAATTATTTGTAACTTTTCCAGATACTTGTGGTTATGTAACTCAAGCAAATATTACAAATCTTTCTTAAAATGAAATAATCCCTGGAGGTCCAGAATCAGTGCTAATGCAAAGGGAGGCTTTATGTTTCCAACTTAAGATGTCATTACAGATCAATCCTGATAATGTGAACTTCAGGAATATGACCCCAAAGGCCAGGTACACGGGGAGCCATGAGTCTGGGTAAGAATGGAACACTTGTCTATACTGCTCTTGTGTTCTGATTATTCAGAATATGGACACTTTGTTCATAATGTCTGAACCTAGGAAGTTTTGAATCACTATAATGCTACAAGATATTTCTTCAAAATACCTCAAACTAGAGGAATTGTTATTTTATTCCATGCAACACAAAATCAATAAGTCTCCCTCTCCCCCTTCCCCCTCACCTCTCCCCTTCATCCCTTCCCTTCTCCTCTCTCCCTTTTCCTCCCTTTTTACCTCCCTCCCTATCTTGGGCAGTAATAAAAACATACAAATGAATGCTTCTCATATGGCAAAGCATTCTGCAAGATGACACAGTGGTCCTGATGGCTAACTTACCAAATTCAATTAGAGGTCATACATCTTTAAAATGGGGCTCAAGAGCCTGAACAGCAAAATACTCACCCCTAAGTCTTCTGACTGCAAAATCCACCCACTCCCAAGCAATTTCCCCAGATTTACAAAGGCAATATTCCTACAGAAAAGAGAACTATTTCACTTACTCTAAATAATGGTTCTTTTTCAATTCCTCAAACATCAGAATGGATGCTAAAACTAGTTTAAACAGATGAAGAGGAAGCAGTTGAGACCAAGTCTGTGAGGTTCACAGAAAAGGTCTGGAAAGGGGAACATCTTTCCAGGTGCTTAATTTCCTACCAAACAATAGAGGAGTCCCTGCCTTGTCCTTCTACCTCCACTAACAGTAACCTTTATCAACAGAATTCATTTTCATTCTGCCCATCGTCTTCTCTAGGATGTCTCATAGGTGATTTGCTGAATGCAGAGATGCCCACAGAACATATTTCTTGTAGAAAACCTACCTTCTCACTCATCATTTCCAAAGCTTCAGTTTGTTCTTCTCACTCCATTTTGCTCTCAAAGATCAGAGAAGTAATCCCTATAACCTGAAGGACAAATTCAAAGAACCAACTAAATACAGGCAAGGTTGCTTTTATAAAAACCACCCCTAGTTACAATTTCCAGAACAAACTTTGCCTGTAAGCTGTATCTATTTGGGTGTAGATATTATCCAGAAGGCAGTATATGAAAACTAACTTCTGTAAACTGCAGTTTGTAGGAACTGCAGGTACCTGTCCCTTGTTAGTCACTTTACTGATCATTACACTAGTGGTATAATGAGTCTCACTTTTAGGAAACCATCTCCCATAGTGATTCTGCACTTGGTCAAATGGCTTGCCATGACCAACTGGACACTAGCAAATGGGAGACTTGCAAAGTGCTTGCCCACTGGAGCTTAATTTGTTGAAATACCATGATTTTCATGTGAAGACACCATCTAGTCTCCAAAGATGAAAGATCATACAAGAAAGGTCTGATATTGTTTCACTTCCTTAGAGAAGCAGATGCCAAGATGAAAAGGTGCAAGACATTTATTGGTTGAGGGGAAGAAGACCCAGAAGAGGCAGGGAGAAATATCACACTGTGATGTAGGTCTGACCCCTGTGGAAGAGGGCAGATGGAGGGATGAATATGTCTTAGTCACATGTCATTCTAAGAAAGTTTCAACTCTGCTGAAGAAGAGTCCTACAGTCAAAGCTGCCTGTCTTAGAGAAATCAGACTTTGCCTGCCATACCCACCCAGTGGCTGAGAGCAGAGTGGCCTTCATGTAATCGTGGTGGAGGCAGAGGCAGACGCTGGGACTGAGGGTCAATTACACTACCCTAAGCAGTAAATTTGAGTGGCCTATTTTCATGGCTGCCACTGATAGCAAAAGTTCTCAAGCTCATAGGCTTCAATTCTCACCACCGGAGAAAGATTGATGCTTTTCCTTTGATATTGGTAGAAATAATTTAGCATAAGGATCTAGATGACTCAACTTGGTCAGGTGCCTCACTGACCAGGTGTTGGTATTTGTGTTAGTTACTTTTCTATCACTATGACAAAGCACCTGAGAGAAATCAACTTGAACAAGGACAAGTTTATTCCTGTCTCATGGTTTCAAGGATTCAGTCCATGGTCTCTAGGCCCTATCACCTTGAGCCTGTGGTAAGGCTCTTTATGGTGGGGAGTACATTGTTGAGCAAAGCTGTTCATCTCCTGGTAGTCATGAAGCACATGGGAAACTGGGAGGGTGTGGGAACTGGAATCACAATATACCCTTGAAGCACATGCTCCCTCTGGTCCAACCTCCTTCCACTTAGGTCCCATCTCTAGAAGTTTCTACCACCTCCAACAGTGCCTCAGGCTGGTGACCAACAATTTAACACATAGCCTTTTGGGGATACTGGAGATCCAAATATTACCATGATAACATTGAATCTTTACATTGGATGATTTCTATCAAGATAAAGAGAGAAGCATCAGTCTTTCTCAGGAGGTCCACTCCTGAGACCACACCTGTTGGAGAGACCATTCCTGGAGGAGGGGAACTCCTTCTGAGTCAGGCAGCCAATGTCACTGAGAGAAAGGGAAATAGATAAAGTCAGAACACACACTCATACCACCTGTTGTGTCTGCACTACGGAGGGACCTCTAAGACCAAGTATGGAAAGATGGTTCCTGCAGCCCATCAGCTTCTAGCTGTGGCAGTAGTCCTTGAAGTTGTCCTAAGAACAAGCTTCAGAATAAACCATGCCTTCCCCTCTAAATGCATAGTTTTCCCTTGTCCCACGATGCTTTATATAAGGTCCAAATAAGTTAAAACATTTAAGGAGTTTAAAACAGATCTGGGTTTAAGGTAAGTGCTCAATAAATGTTAGCCATTATGGTTTTCGTCACTATTAATAAAGTTAGTGGAAGGCGTAACTGTCTCCATTGCTGGATTACATGTCCCCTATAATCAGAGATTGTTTCCTGGGCATTTTAGCACACTGCAGAGCAAGTAGAATTGAATCTACCTTTCAAGATTGCTCTGAGGATAAGGCCTCTGAAGTGCTGGAGAGCCTTGCACTACAGTGTGTGAGTATTTGCTCTGCAGTCAGATCTTAATTATCCATGTTCAGTGTCTCCAATTCTTGAATTCTCTACACATGTTTAATACCTTGTCACCAAAATGCTTCTGGGACTCTGCCCTGAATTAGGATCAGTTGGGAAAGGAAAAGTAATTTTAGTAATTAGCCCATGTAGATCATGATCAAAAAGGTTGATTTTCTACTCCCAAAAGCACACAATGCAGATAGAACTGACTTCTAGATTCTATCTAGAATTGAGAATTTCCTATAAAAATCAGAATTATTGTTTAATCCATGAAAATGCTGGAAGCAATGATCTCTAGGTAGGAGCATGAGAGATAATTTTTATTTTTTTCAATTTTTTTGATATATATTCTTTACTTTTTTAAAAAAAAGTGGGATTATTCTCTTTGTATAACAAGAAAATTCTAATACAAGAAATACTGCTTGTATTAGAATTTCATGGTGCCCATAAAAACTCCACAATAAATTAACTAAAATTAAATAAACTACTGTATGACCTTGATTAAATGATTTAGCTTTTCAGAGTCTTGATTTTCTCATCTGTAAAGTGGAAATAAAACAACTTAAGAAGCTGGTGTAAGACTTTTTTAAAAGTGAAAGATAGGAAGGTAAAACAGGTCTTGTCTGGGGGTTGGTACCAGTGGAACGGGGAGGGCATAAGGAAAGGGTATAGGAGGGTGAATACAAGGATGTATTTTGTATACATGTATGGAAATAGAACAATGAAACTTGTTGAAATTGTTCTAAGAAGGGTGAAGGAGGGATCAGGGAGAATACTGGAGGGGATGATCTAATTAAAAATATTGTAAGCACCTATATACATAGGTGCTTTCCCTATGTATATTCTCTCTGTACACCTATTATTTGCTAATAAAATATTTTTTAAAAGCTGGTGTGAGAAATAAATAGCACATAGCATAGTCTGTAGTTCATGCTCTTCAGATGTTTTAATTTTCCTTCTTTTTAAAAAAATTGAGTGACTACCAAGAGAAGACCCAGCATGTTAGCCATGATATCGATGATAAAGATCATTCCAAGATATATTTAAACTGTAGGATCATACTTTGTGTGAGGTGTTTTTGTAATTTTACTATCTCCAGTACATGATGTATGTGATCTAAGGTTATTTTCAAAGATTCTTCTTCTTTACCTGAACAAAGAATATGTTCTTAAGTCAATTGCCAGAAGATAAAAAGGCTTTACCGTGCCTGCTCTGCTCCACCCTACGCTTCCTGAGGAAAATGGAAGTGCTCCTCTAAGCCTAGGAAGCTACAGTGTTGTGAACACCAATTTCACCTGTATGGAGGCTAATAATAGAGACTGCTAAGAAAATACTCCAAATCAGAAAAGTTGCTCCGTATAGTACAAGATTGCTGAAGCAGGCAACAAAAGCAAATCAGGAAATGTCTGAAGAGAATAGTAACTTCCTAAAATAACAATACTATGTAGATACTAATGATCTACATCTCACCTGAACTATGTTTTTGGTCATAATGGGGTTTTAACTCAGGGCCTTTTGCTTGTTAGGCAGGTACTCTGTTCCTTGAGCCATGCCCCTAGCCCTTTTTGCTTTTTAAAGTTATTGTTCAGATAGGGTCTCGTGCTTTTTGCCTGGGACCAGTCTTGGACTTCAATCCCCTTACCTACATCTCCCAAGTATTTGGAACTGCAGACAAGGGACAATGCCTAGCTTATTTATTGAGATGGAGTCTTGCTAACTTTTTGTCTGGGCTTGCCTTAAATCATAATCCACCTGGTCTCTGCCTCCCAAGTAACTGGGGAGTTACAGGCATAAGCCACTGCATCCAGTCCTCTCACCTGAACATTTTTGAGCAATTACCACATTTTGAAATGATTGTAATCTCCCAAGCACACATGCTCATACCCTAAGATAGTATTAGAATGTGGGGCCTTCAGAGGTAATTAATTAAGTCATGAAGCTTGAGTTCTTGTGAAGGGGATTAGCGTCCTTATAAGAAGCAGTCAGAGAACTAGCTCTCTTTCTACTGTGAAGGACATGGCAAGCAAACTGCTGCCTGAAACCCAGAAGAAAGCCTTCTCCACAACTAACCATGCTAGTACCCCGATCTCAGACTTCCCACCCTCCAGAGCTGTGAAGAGTGAATTGCTGTTGCTCATAAGCCATTCAATCTATGGTACTTTGTCATAGCAGCCTGAACTAAGATAACTCTCAGGCTATTTTGCAGATGAACAAACTTAAGTTTCAAAAGGTGAAATAACACTCCTAAGGTCATACAACTAGTAAATATCAGGACTAGATTTGTCTGATCTGGGAAGCTGAGCAGATAACACATCTGGTGCAGAGTAGAAGAACTGCATGGACCTTGGATGCCTAATAAATGGTGCTCCTTAAGAATACAAGAATGGTCCCATAGGGAATGCAGATGTCCCAAGCTAGATGAGGAATACATCTTTTGAAATAAGCCAAGCAAGACATGTCTTATAAGTAAGCACGATCTGAACGCTATTTCTGGAGGTACTGTGACAGCTTTTATTTTTTTAAACTTTTTTTGCAATGGTGGGCATTGAACACAGAGTATTGCACATTTTAGACAGTGCTCTACCATTGAGCTACATAGCTGGCCATTGAACACAGAGTATTGCACATTTTAGACAGTGCTCTACCACTGAGCTACATAGCTGGCCCTTGTTTATTTGAGACAGGTTCTTGTTGTATAGCCCAGTATGTCCTTAAACTCATGACCCTCCTGCCTCTGCCTGCCAAACACTAGAATTACCTCTTGCATCACTATTCCTGGCTTGGGAAAGTCTTTTATATGAGCAGATTACAGCATGTAGGTCTGAGATTGAGGAGCAATCCAGCTGGACTGGAGATCTAAGGCGTTCCTTTGTAGCTGTTTACAAAATTTGTTTATGCTTATTTGTTTATTATAGGTGGCATGAAGTGGCTGTATTAGTTTGTTAGAGATGCCAAAAACAGCATTGGCAGCTGGGCACCAGTGGCTCACGCCTGTAATCCTAGCTACTCAGGAGGCAGAGATCAGGAAGATTGTGGTTCAAAGCCAGCCCAGGCAGATAGTTTCGTGAGACCCTATCTCAAAAAAAAAAAAAAAAAAAAAAAAAAACCTTCACAAAGAAGAGCTGGTGGAGTGGTTCAAGGTGTAGGCCCTGAGTTCAAGCCCCAGTACCACCAAAAAAAAAAAAAAGCATTGGTATTGGTTGAATGGCTGAAACAACAGAAATTTGTTTTCTTATAGTTCTGATGCTGGAAGTTCAAGATCAACATACCAGCAAAGTTGGTTTTCTCTGAGGACCACAATGGAAGAATCTGTTTCAGGTCTGTGACCTTGGCTTAGAGAAGGCTGCCTTCTAATTGTGTGGTCTCACATGGTTGTTTCTCTGTGCATGTGTGCCCTTGGTGTTGCATCCCCTTCTTTTTTTTTTTTTGGTGGGATTGGGGGTTTGAACTCAGAGCTTCTTACTTACAAAGCAGGCACTCTACTTCTTAAACCATATCTTCAGTCCATTTTACTCTGGTTGTTTTGGAGATGGGTTCCTGAAAACTATTTGCCCAGGTTGATGTTGAATGGCAATCCTCCCAATCTCTGCCTCCCAAGTAGCAAGGATTACAGGCTTGAGCCATAGGCTCATCTTATTCTTTTAAGGATGCCAGTCATATTGGATTAGGATATCACCCTAATGGCTTCATTTTAACTTAACCACACTTTAAAAGATCCTATTTTTAAAAATATATTACAAGGCAGTAAGCATTGGGATGTCAACATATGAATCTTGGTGGACCACAAGTCATCCCATGATATTGTTGGATAGAAATAATTATGAAAAGTTCACTACTTATGTGTAGGCTGTACCCTGTGCAATTCTAATTTTACAATGCAGCAGTCATTGTATAATTAGATATCTCAGGGAAATCTCAGTAAACTCTGTTAATACCAGCCAACTCTGCCCGACAGAATATAACCTTGAGGTTTCACCCTTTCTCTTTGCTTACTGAATGAGCCACAGGCTGACTCTGCTGCGCAAAAAATTAGGGTCCAGTGTCTAAGTAATCAGCCAGGATGTGCACTCAGGGATACAATTTGGACCTGGCAAAGCAAACACAGTGATGGTTGCTGCATAACTTCTGGAATTCCACATAGAAGCTTCTGTAGCAAGTGTAGCACTTCAGTGAGGGATGTACATGCACTGATACAGATAAGGTATTATTATGTTCAGGCTTCAAGTTGGCAAAATTCAGGTGCAATATTTGTGTGGTAGAATGTCTCATCTCATGCTGGTTAGACTTAGGCATATTGGGCTCATAATTAGCAAGAGCAATATTTTATTCTGCTTTCTTTCATTGAAAATATTTCTCCTTTCTAATGTTTTCATGTTGCATCAGAAATAAACTCTTGCTTCTAAACCTGAAGCCTGGAAAATTTGACTTAAGTAGGTAAAATATTATGGCAGAGTGAAGAAAAATCCTTAATCTAAGAGGAACCTTGAGCTCTTAAGGACTCTTAAAAATTAAATAAATTGAAAGAATAAAGTTCAATGTTGTAACAGTTAAGAAATACTGAACATAAGTCATAGTTCTTATTAGTGTTATTGTGCCTCATACCCATCTCTTCATCATGCCTTTCTAACCACCAGAGGACCTCAAGACCTCAAGAACCAGAATTCTACCAACTAGTAATATTCAAGCTATCTCAAACTAAATCCATTTTCTGCAACAATGAAGTTTCTCACATGCTGGTAAGAAGTGGAATTGGGATTTGAACCCAGCAAGTCTGACAATGAAATCAACATGCCTAATCATTGTCTTACACTGACTGACTAGCTTAGTGAGCCTTCTCATTTCCAAATCCTCTTAGTCTGCCTTGTTCCTTCCCATCTCATATTTTTTCTTAGCCTGGAGGATGAATAGAAATTGAACCCCACCCTCTTGGAACTCTGCCAGTGTAAAGGAGAATAGATTGTGTGGCAAACAAATGGTACTAATACATTCCTCAGAGAAAAAAGGCCACAGTTTTGTTTTGTTTCCTGCAGGGATACAAAAATGAGCTCTCAGCTCTTCAGGTCTGCAAGAGATTTCTTTCATTCTTGAACTTTCCACAAGCTTCTGATTTATACTGTGTGTTCTCTCTGCAGATTGTCACTGAACAAGAAACTTGTCTAACCAAACATAATGGAGGCACCAGACCTCTTCTGACATTATTGGGGAGCATAAGCTTGCCTGCCGTGGGGTATGAACAGTCATCCAGAAAAGAAGAAGGTACTGTAAAGAAGCAGGGGGCGGGGTGTGTGTGTGAGAA
Organism: Castor canadensis; assembly: GCF_047511655.1. Lineage (NCBI taxonomy): Eukaryota > Metazoa > Chordata > Mammalia > Rodentia > Castoridae > Castor > Castor canadensis. The sequence continues at coordinate 63,150,515 of NC_133398.1, forward strand.
CTCCAAAGGTAGGAGCAAATTGTCATGAGTAGCAATTCTAAGAATTACTTTCTTTCAGGGTTTATCTGGGTTCTGGCAGATATGTTGCGAGGCAGAGAAGATAAAAAGAGGAAGATATCTGTACAAGGTTATAAGTGGGATTAGATCCTGCTCCTGTTTCTTTTATCAATTAGTTTTGTGACTTTGAGAAAGATCCTGAGTTTCTTTACGACCCAATTCCCTCATTTCTCAAGTAGATATGGTAATAATGTCTGCTATGAAAACAAAAAAATGTAAAGATGTAAAGGAGTTATTAAGGCATTCCACAAACAAGCAGTGGGGGTTTAAATAAGAATTGTTCCATGTGGTCCATGATTATAGGAGGAGAACCATGTTCCAGGACCTGAGATTAAGCCTCCCTTCCCATCAAGAACTCACCTGCCCAGCTGATGGAGAGGCTCAAGTGATAAAGAGCCTGCCTAGCAAGTATGATGCCCTGAGTTCAACAGTACTGCAAAAGAAAAAAAAAAAAGAGCTCAGCAACCACCTGATTAAGAAACCCTATTATTTCCCTTACCAGCACAGAAAATCATGAAGTGTCTTTCCTTTTCCTTAGAAAGTGAGGGAAAAATTTTTTAAAAACTCTTGCATTGTAGCCTGAGACAGTAAATAGGTCAAATGGGAGAAGGGTAGTTCACAAGACAGTCACATCCTTCTCTCTTGCAGATTATAAATACAAATTAATCTCCAAAGAAGACTTTCACTTATTGAAGAAATGGCATCATTGTGGTGACTTCAGAAGGCAGAATGGGAAGTTCTGCTAAGTGGGGAAAAGGGGGAAGCACCAGAACCCCTTTTTTCATTCAAACACTCAACAAGAGCGCACTGCTTGGCTATTTAGCAGGCACGTGGGCATATGAATCTAATTCTCTGAGATTCAATTTCCTCCTCCATGTAAAGGAGGAAACAATATGTTTTACAGTATAGTAAATGTTATTATCTTCCAGAGTAAGGATCAAGGACATAATCTAGACAGACTGCCTTACACAATAGAATGTGTATTTCCCATACAAAGAAACACTCTTGCCTGTAACTGTATAGTTCAGGATAAGCAACTGTCTGTGGTCTTCCAGAACACGTGTCACAAAGACCAAGTCTCTCTGTTTGAGCTGACTATGTATATAGCCATGTGAATTGGAAAATATCCCCCTAGGCCTATTATGAAACCTGAAATGGGACTTTGTACATTTGAAAATCACAAGACACCCAAGAAAATCAGGTAAACCTTTCACTTCAATAAGGGCTGCACTTTGGAAAATGTTTTAGAATCAGATTGATTAATAAAATAAATTAAACTAATTAAATAAATAAAACTAAGAAGATCTACTTTAGCAGCTATGTTTTTCTTAGCAGCCATTCCAGAACTTACTTTTTACCTCAATAAAATAAGATGAACTAGTCAGCAGGACAACTGGGAAATTCAGAGAGAATGTTTTTAAAGTGTGTCAAGCTAACTCTTCAGAAAATTAAGCATGTTTTTAATTCATTCTTACACACAAAGGAAAGAGATTCCTCTTAGAAGTCGAATATTCTCTTCTTGTAGCAACACGCTATATGAAAGGACACAATAATATGATCACTGTTAAGCTAAATATAAATGGACAAGAATGTTTGGTTTAAAGTCACTAGACTTTCCCAACAGAGCGTCAAAATATATGAATACGCACAACGAGAAACAGATGAATCCACTATTACAGCTAGAGATTTCAACACTCCTCTATCAGAAATTGGCAGATCCAGAAGGCAGAAATCAGTAAGTTCTTCATTGTACTCATCACCACCATCACTCAACTGTATATAATGAACACATATGTACTACTTAATCCATATATTCAGAATGCACATTATTCTCAAGCTCAAATGGAATATTCACCAAAACAGAATATATTCTTGATTACATGAAAACACTTTAGTAAACATAAAAGATTAGAAATCATACAAGGTCTTCTCTGGGATTAGTGAAATTAAACTAAAAACTGATAAAAGAAAGATGACTCGAAAGTCCAAAATAAATGGTGATTAAACAACATAGTTATAAAAAGAAATCTCAAGAGGATTTAAAAATATTCTGAACCAAACAAAATTGGCGGCATGCTTGTTAACATTTCAGGAATGCAGTGAAGCCAGTACTTGGAGGAAATTTATAGCATTAAGTACTCCAGTCCCACCAAAAAAAAAAAAGTAATACCCACAAAAACTATGGCAACATCATATTAAATGATGAGAAACTTGAGGATTTCCCAATAAGATCAGGGCAAGACAAGGATATCTCCTTTTGCTACCACTTTTAAAAACTGTGTAATAGTCTTTGTTAATGCAGTAAGAGAAGAAAAAATGGATACAAATTGGACATGAAGAATTAAAATTGAACTTGTTCATAGGTAACATGATCATGTATGTATAGAATCTGAAAGAAATAACAAAACAAACTCCTGGAACTTACTAGTAATTATAGTGGCGTTCTAGGACACAGCAGGTTAATGAACAAAAGTCAATCACTAGCAGTAAACAAGTGAAATTTGAAATTAAAGATACAATGCCATCTATATTACACTCCCCAAAATGAAATACTTAGGTATAAATCTAACAAAATATATACAAGATCCATATGAGAAAAAACTGCAAATCTCTAATGAAAGAAATCAAAGAGCTAAATATATAGCGAAATACTCCATATGCATGGATAGGATGACTTAAGATCATCCAGATATCAGTTCTTCCCAATTTGATCTGTAGATTTAGTGCAACACCATCAAAATTTGCATTTTGGTGGATATCAAAAAATAATTTTAACTGTATATGCATAGGTAAAAGACCAGGAAAAAACAATACAACATTGAAAGAGATCAAAGTTGGAAGACTGACACCATCTGACTTCAAAGCTTATTAGAAGCAATAGTAATCAAGACAGTGTGGTGTAGGTGAAAGGGTAAACAAGCAGATCAATAGAACAGGAAAGAGTATCCAGAAATAGACCCACAGAAAAGTAGTCAACTGATCTTGATAATGAAGTAAAGACAATATAAAGGGATAATTTCATCAACAAATGATGCTGAAACAACTGGCCATTCACATTCAACTTTTTTTTTAAGGACCAGTTTTACAGTCCTCACAAAAATTAACCAAAATAAAGGTTAAGAAGGTGAATATGGTTGATGTACTCTCTATACAAGAATGAATATAGATTTTTTTAAACCTGTTGAAATCACCATAAGAAGGGGACTAAGGTAGAAAGAAGAAAAATAGAGGAGATGAACCAATTTAGGTTATAAAACATATATTCATGGAAATATCACAAGGAAAATCCTTGTGTAACTGTCATGAACAAACGTCATTCTTTTTCTTTTACAAAATTGGAGAACAGGAAGGCAGAATAAGTCCTGTAGGGTGGGGGACAGACAGGATGTAGAGAAAATGTGTAGGAGGGTAAATATGGTACAAATACTGTGTGCACATGTATGTATATGGAAAAATGATATCTGTTGAAACTATTCCAAGAATGGTGGGAGGGTGGATAAAGGAGAATCATGGAAGGGGTGAATTTAAATATGATATATTTGATATACTGTAAGAACCTCTGTAAATGCCACCATGTACTTCCTCCCAGCACAATACAAAAAAATTAAATTAAAAAAATGGATTGCATACCAAAACTCCAAGAAGATAACATAAGAGAAAATTGAGATAGTTTTGATTTTAATGATTTTTTAATGTATATCTTCAAAGGCAAAATCCATGAAATTAAGAATCAATAAGCCGGACTTTATTAAAAATTTTTTTGTACTACATGAAAGACACTGTCAAGAGAATAAAAAGAATAGATACATAGTGGGAGAAAATATTTGCAAAAGATGTATCCAATAAAAGACTATTATCCAAAATATAAAAAGAACTCTTAAAGCTCAGCAGTAAGGAAACAAAACAAAACCTGATAAAAAATGAGCCAATGACCTTAATAAGTAGCTGACCAATTAAAATATACAGATGCTGAGTAATGTGTCACATTAAAACATTAAACAATGATTTACCATATACACTTGTTAGAATGGCCAGAATCCAGAGTATTGACACCATTTACTGGCAAACAAGTGGAGCACAGGAACTCTTATTCAGCACTGGTGGGGATGCAAAATGGTACAGACACTTTGGAGGACACTTTGGTGGTTTCTTATAAAACCATATGATCCACCAGCCATGTTTCCTGATATTTAGCTGAAGGAGTCTAAAATGAAGGTCTACACAAAATCTTGTTCATGACTATTTATAGCAGCTTTAATCATAATTGCCCAATCTTGGAAGCAACCAAAATATCCTTCAGTAGATGAAAAGATAAATGAACTGTGATAATCCTGACAATGGATTTTATTTAATGCTCAAAAGAAATGAGTTGTGAAAGACATGGAGGAAGGTAAACGCATTTTATTAGATGAAAGAAGTCAATTTGAAAAGGTTATATGATTCCAAGCATATGAAATTTAGGAAAAAGCAAAATGATGATGAGACTATCAACAGTTGGGTTAGTAGGGGGAGAGCGATGAATCAGCAGAACACTGAGAATTTTTAGGGCAGTGAAGCTACTACATATAATACTATAATGATGAATACATATCATAATTTGTCCAATCCCACAGGATGTACAATGCCAAGAGCAAACCTTAATAACATTATCACTTTTGAGTTATAGTAATTTATTGTCATAGCTTCAATAATTGTAATAAATGTACCATTCTGTTAAAGGAAGTTGATAATGGAAGAGGTTGTGCATTTGTAAGGCATGGGAGTTAAATGGGAATTCTTCACCCTTCTCTAAGTTTCGCTATAAACCTAAAACTCTTCCAAAAGATAAAGTTTATTTTTAAAAACTCACTGGATGTTTCATTGATGGTCAGTTGACATTCAACTCTACCTGAAAAGTATATCAGAAAATTGTTTAAGCATTTTATCATTTTCCTCCCAGAGAACATTTTGCATTAAATCATGCAAAAAGTTTCTGTTGAAACTGCAAACAACTTGCCTTGCATAGTACCTGATGGGTGGAGATAGTCAATGTACAGTACTATTCCTATGTCAATTAATTCTGCAACTGAGGACCACCATTCTGTACTTAAACCTCCAAAATAAAAATGTCTTAAATATGCATTAGCAAGGATGAGCTGAAGCATAGATAATACAAAGCAGGGGTAAACTAAAAGAAAAAAAATATCACCGCATAGTTTCAGAAAAGCTAAGTAATTGTGCAGCAGAATTAAATTATTGTCTGTCACATTCATTCAGTATTCAATTAGTGAACATTCCCTTTATACATAGTAGGGAGTGATGAAGCACAGAGGGAAGAGGCTTTGGTTTTTACATTTTCCCTAACTTTCAAGGAGAAAACCTAGGTAAGTAATCAGTGTTGGCTACAGCACTCCAATATCCTTTAACCTTCTGCCCACGAGACTGCCAAGGATGAGGTACTAAATAAACAAGCACATTGTAGGAGTAGATTCTTTTCCAAAAGTCTTTGTCCTCTTCAAAGACTCTTACTTTTTTCTTCCAACTGCTAAGTGCAATATCATTAAGCCATACTCTGTTGATTCTACCATGCCTTATTTTACTTGGGAAACTTTCAGAATTGAAAATGTGGTCAAAGTACCAAATAGATTTTTACGGCCCTAAACCTCCCAAAATGATGAATTATAATGGTGAAGGTCTTTTAAGCCCACTACATTATTGAACCTGAGCCCAAACTGAACAGGGTATCTGAGGCTGTCATAGTCAGGTCCATTCCACGGAACCGTTTGTTCCATTGCAAGTATTTTCATTCATCCATTTGTGAACATAAAGATGTATTTAATAAACTGTCAGCTATTTTCCCTCTGTGCATATTCAGAGGCTGAATTTCAGAACTCGAAACCAATCAGAGACCTGATGTTACCTCACTGATTGTCAGTTTACATGGCTGCCAGTTTTAGCTGTCCTGTTCTTCATGTAGTCCCAGGGCACATCACAGTGCCCGGCAGTTGGTAAACAGTAAGTAGCTAATGAACAAATGTGCCATGTGATATCTAGCTATTTTGAACATGGACGCCAGAGTGTACGTTATGTCTCAAAGGTTTCTGCTTATCCAGACCCAGTCTGTAAATCACAACATTGGCTTGAAGCATATAGCTATAGCTAAAGCCTCTTGCAATGTTATAATGTGTATCCCACAGCCCTCTCTGGAGTGACAGAACGCATCAATAATCAGTATTTCTGGCTAAGCCTGATTCCTTCTCAAATTCTATCTCAACACAGTGCTTTAGAAAACCTCTTACCAATCAGTTGACACATGGAAAAAGCACATTTGCTATTGTTACTTGAGAAGGAACATGGCATTTTCACCACTGTCTAAAGAAAAAGAACCAGAAATCTTCCTAACAGAAAACTTTAGCTCCAAAGCTAAGTAATGCTTCTTTTGGATTTCTGTATCTCACTTGCCCCATCACTTTGGACACATGTATATGTGAGTATATACACTCATTCTCTCTCTCTCTCTCTCAAATGCATACACACCCACACCCACCCAACATGGGACATGTGGCCATGTATCCTGTACACTTTCCTCCTCAAGTGTACTGTGAGGCAAGAGAGATCAAGTCTGTGGAAAGTCAACAGCTGTATTTGATGGCTTGGCCCAACTTTGCTTAGCCAGCTCATCATGGGTGATTATGTTCTCATTTCCAACCTCAGACTGCAAAAGGAGAAAGGTCAGCTAGTCTGGGATCCCTTATACAGCTGTTACAGATGTTTATGGAAGAATTTAATATGTCAAATCTTTCCCAAAAGTAAAGGGAAAAAAAGTCTTGTGAATCAGATATTGAAAGTTCTAAATGAGTGGCAGTGAGAGAACAGATTTCTTCATTAACTGACCCAGAACATTTAATTGATTATGTAATTTAACATCACTATCCTAGTTGATAGCTGCCTATTAATACTGCATCTTTCTACCTTATAGTCAATTGCAAACTCCAGAAATGGAAGAACATATTTATTTTGTTCAGAATTTGCAATTTTCTGCACTACGAACTATTAGTAATTTGTAATTTCTCTCTCCAAGGGGAGCCTTTTACCCCAGGAGAAATGATGATCACCTGTATTTGAAATGTGCAGTCCTTGGCTGCTTTCTCTTCTCATTTATTTCTGTAGGTGAATGTACAATTTAAGGAACTTGTACATTTCCTTGTAGTTGGGGGTGTGCTTTCTTACTGTGGGAATAATTGTGCCCTACCCAGACTCCCTGTCCTCTGTCTCAGAGAAAGTCAGAAGGCAAGACAAGTGGAACTCAGACAATCCACCATCAGCTTCCAAACAGAAGGCAAAGAGCTGCAAAGAGGGTGCACATTCACCTGGAAGGTTGAAAATGTAGGTTCCTGGAGTTCACTGCACATGGGTTGAGTAGCAACATCTGAAGTTTTGACTAAATTCTCCAGATGACTCCCATGAAAACTGAATTTGAGAATGACCTTGTCTAGAGATGTGACTCCTGGAGAAGGACAAAGAAAGAGAGGAATAAGAATAATTTTAGTCAATAAGGGGAATTTTTAGGTAAATCAATGCTTTGATATGTCATCCTCAACAGATCCCCTAATCCAGAAAATGTCACTTTTCATTCAGAAAACCAATTTGGTATGTGATTCTGTATCCTCACATACCTTAGTTCCCTCAAGATCCTGCTAAATTAAACACCAAACTCAATCAACATCTAAGCCTTTGTTTAACTGATTATATACTATATGGGCTAAGTCCATGAATATACTCTTTTTTCTTGTTTTGCTTATTTTTATTTCATGAAAACTGTCATGAAAATTCCTCCTGGTATTTTCCATTGTGAGTATTATCTTTCCACATTCCATTTCAACCAGTGATGACAACTGGGACCTGACCCTAAAGAGAGCTCTCCAAAGAACATACCAGCAAAATGATGTTTTCAAAATTCCCAATAACAGTTGAAAAGAGCCAAGGAGGCCAGGTGCCATGCAGGAGGATATTTTAGGCTTGGCCAATGGTCCAAATTGGATATTTCCTCTGCCTATCAGAAATATCCATTGAGAAAGAGTGTTGTGTCTTTCTCCCTGCCTCCCATCTCTTCTTTCCCAACTCTGTACCCTTTTCCATATCTATGTGCATTATGTGACAATAATTTTGTGCCACATAAAGTTGCAAATATATAATCATTTAACTGATAATGTAAAGGATCTGAATGTAATAAAGGAGGAACTCATAGCTGGTTTGTTCCTCCAATGGTATTTCCTTTACTCTGGCAAAGATCATGGGCCCTCAATTAACACTGAAGTTGAGGGGTATTCATTATTGATACAATATGTTATCCATATAAGATTCAGGTATAAGCATACATGGAACTATGGGCCGACAGTAGTCCTAACATTTATCAATCTCAGAGGTTAAGGATGGAGCACTTAAATATCTTAGCTTTTCTTTATGCAAGTCTTCCAAAGTAGGAAAAGATAGCTTCCATTTTCCCTGTGCTGAGGACTTTTCTAGAGAGTGCAAGAATTTTCCTTTATTTCCTGTATTCTACCAAAATCTCAGAGGCCCATAAATTTAGACATTATGCTGTCAATTGCTCCTTTCCTGTCTATTTCCATGATCACAACTTCAGCTCAGTTCCTCATTAACTCTTTCAAAACTTTGTATTTCTTCCTTGTTCAGTGAAACAGATGCCACATTAGTTTCTCTGCCTCTGGTATAACCCCATCCAGTCTACATTGTTGCCAGTATGGCTTCTTGTACCAGAGCTTAGCTATTGTGAATAATGCTGCAGTAAACATGGATGTGCAGGTGCCTTTATTATAACCTGACTTACATTCCTTTGGGCATCCCTAGGAGTGGTATTGCTGGATTGCATAGCAGTTCTATTTTTAGTTTTTTGAGGAGCCTCCAAACTGTTTTCTATAGTGGTTGTACTAATTTTCATTCCCACCAGCAGTGCATGAGGGTTCCTTTCTCCCCACATTCTCACCAACTTTTGTTATTGTTTGTGTTCTTGATGGTAGCCATTCTAACAGGAGTGAGGTGGAATCTTTACTTGGTTTTGATTTGCATTTCCTTTATGACCAGAGATGTTGAGCATTTCTTTATGTATTTTTTAGCCATTTGGAGTACTTCCTTTGAGAAAGCTCTGTTCAGTTCATTTGCCCATTTCTTCATTGGTTAATTGAATTTGGGGGAGTTTAGTTTTTTGAGCTGCCTATATATTCTGGTTATCAGTCCCTTGTCAGATGTATAGCTGGAAAAGATTTTTTTTTCCCATTCTGTAGATAGGCTCTTCAATGTAGAGACCATTCCTTTTGTTGTGCAGAAGCTTTTTAATTTCATATTGTCCCATTTGCCAATCCTCTCTCTTAGTTGTTGAGCCATTTGAGTTCTATCGAGGAAGTCATTGCCTGTGCTTATTAATTCCAGTGTATTCCCTGCTCTTTCCTGTACTGACTTCAAAGTTTTAGGTCTTATATTAAAGTCCTTTGAGTTGATACTTATACAGGGTGACAGACATGGATCTAGTTTTAGTTTTCTGCATGCAGATAGTCAGTTTCCCAGCAGCATTTGTTAGAGAGGCTGTCTTTTCTTCATCATATGTTTTTGGAACCTTTGCCAAAAATCAGGTGGGCATAGTTACATGGATTCATACCTGGGTCTTCTATTCTGTTGCACTGTGTACCACAGTTCTTATCTTGTTCAGTCTAACAGCTTAGATGACATTCACATTATTTAAAGTCTGAACTCCTCAGACTTTCATCAAGCTCCAAAATATCTTTTCAAACTTATCTTCTAAGATCTTTCTACACACCCCATGTTTCTCAGTCTCTCCTGAAACCGTTCCCTTTCATATTTTCACAGTCCTTCTCTTTTGAATGACCTTCTTACTCCTTTGAACGTTTTGAAACATACTAACTCCTTGAAGTTGAGCTAAAAATGCACTTTTGTTAAATTTACCTAATTTCCTTGGTAAGACTTTAATTATTCCCTGCTCAGTACTATTACAGCATCTATTTCCCTATCTACTTCAACGTATTCTATATTGTAGTTGGTTATCCATCTATCTGCTGGACTGTAGCTCCTACAGGTTAGGGAAGGACTTACCCACCCTTGTACTAGTAGCAGTGTTCAGCTCAGTACTTGTCCATAGAACAACTCAATACATGTTAGTGTGAAATAAATGAAGAATTCAGGCTCAAAGCAGGCAGCTTCTCCCTACTGCCTGTATAATTGAGATGTAATTTTCACTTTTGCAGAAAGCCTGTAGGATAGAAAAAGAAAATCAATCTCAGGGTAGAAGGCAGTTGATTATTTTGAAAGACACATACCCTTCAAGGCCTAACTTCATTATTCCTCATAAGACCCACACAAAGACCTTTTTCTGTTTTCTCTCCACCTCCTTCCAGCTTCTGGATTTCTTTCATATTCTTATCTCAGTTGCACATGGCTTCTTGGAAGTGGTTTTATTAAAACGCATTTGAGGCAGTTGCTAGTCCATTAGCACCTTCTTGCATCCAGCTGTGTCAGATAAGCACAGAGAGACTTTTATTTTTCTCAATTAAGAAAAGATGTAGTTCCACAGATAACTGAGAGCTTCTGGGTCTACCCAGGATGCAGTAACACCACAGTCAAAATGCCACAGTTGCTGTGCCTTGGTAGCCAGTGGTCATGTAGTTGTATCAAGGCCCTGAGCCTGAGCCAGGGAAATTTCTCCTATAGCAAACAAATCCCCTTGGCAATCTGTAGTAGGTTCTAGGTTCTGAGGATCAATGAGAGAATTGACCTTCAAAGCTGAAGTCAAAATTAAGAAGTTGAAAGATCTAGGAGCAAAATTTCTGCAATAGACAAATATTGGGAGTTATAACTTTGTCCTATAGGAGGGAACGTAATATTAAGTATACCTTCCTCTTGCTTCTGTTGGGGATTTTGAGAGATTGGGTACTAGAGTTTAAGGCAAGAACTAGGGAAATCTTAAATAATTTGCATAATTAAAAGGTTAAAAAAGGATGATGAGTGTTGTAGCTCGTTTCTGTAATCCCACCTACTCAGGAGGCAGAGATAAGGAGGATGGCATTTCCAGGCTGGTCCTGAGCAAAAACAGGAGAGCTTATAAGAACTATAACTAAAGCAAAAAAAGGAAAAAAGGGCTGGAAGCATGGCTCAAATAGTAAAGCACCTGCCTAGCAAGAGCAAGGGTCTGAATTCAGAGAGAGAGAGAGAGAAGGAAAGAAAGAAGGATGGACTGAAAGAAGGAAAGAAAGAGAGAAAGAAAGAAAGAAAGAAAGAAAGAAAAGAAAAGAAAGAATTCCTCTGTAGCAAAACGATTCCCATATAGCAATACATAAGAGGAGAGGAATGGAGGAAAGAGAGTTAGTAGGTAGTGGAAGACCATGTTTGCTGTCATGTGGGAACAGTTCTTATAGAAATTTGGGTTGAAAATGAAGGAATTAGAGTTATGTATAGATGCCACAGCCAAAGACAGAGAAGTTAAGAGCCTAGACAAATCTTGCCTCAAAGGTCAACTACTTTAAACCTAAGCTATATGAAAACCCTTTCTTAATCTGAAAGCATGATAGACTTGAGAAATCATTGCTAGGATTTGGGAAGCATAGGAGAGTGCAGTAATTTATATACCCTAGAACAAGGGAAGAAAAGAAAAATCACAATATACTCTACAAGTTTTTTCTTTCTGGTGACACTGGAGTTTGAACTTAGAGCCTCATGCTTGATAGGCAAGGGCTCTTATCATTTAAGCCATTCCACCAGCCCCTTTTCATGATGATTTTTTTTCAAGATAGGGTCCTGCCAACTATTTGCCTGGAGCTGGCTGCCAACCCTGATCCTCCTGATCTCTGCCTCCTGAGTAGCTAGGATTATAGGCATGAGCCACTGGCACTGGCTACAAGTTTATTTTGAAAGTCTTTCTCTTTGTACTGAAATAGTATGCATGTTGATTGCTTTCTAATGTTTCTCTTAAAAATGGGAGGTCTAATCTCAGACCCAGAGGGTAAGGATGTAACTGAATATCACTCTTGCGAATCAACTCTTCAGGACAGAGTCTACTCACCTTGGAAGTGGACCTTTTCCTTGGAGGCACTGATTGTATGTTGCTCATGGATTTGCTGTTGACTTTTAAATATTTTTTTATTTGCTCCTTCTAATGCAGGGAAGGCAAACGTCTGCTATCTGAATTTTTTAAACAAAATCAGCAATCTTCTTAGTGAAGGCCTGACAAATCAGTATGCAAAATGTCTTATTATTCCTAGATATTCTCTTTAAGCAAAAATAAATCCATCTAAAAGCCTATCTTTTAGAGATGTGAAACATTTGCTCACACCTTTAAGAGCCCTCTAACTAAATTAGGATTTGGAAAGGGTATTCTTAGTCCTTGGTACTCACCAGAAATCATCAGGAGACATTGAATTTTGTTATATCACAGGGTTGAATCAAGCAAGTCTAGAATCTAGGGGGAAAAGTCACAGGAAGACACACAGTTTACATGAGACAGATTAAGGAAGTGTGAAGAAAAAACCATCATGACAGAATAAGGGAAAATGAGGGAAACTGCAATCATTACCCAGCAATACAGACAAATTAATGTAATAGGAGAACATGGTAGATAAAGGACAGTTTCAAAAGAGAGGGAAACAAGATTTGAGAAAAGATTTGGAGGTCAAGGGTAAGAGTTTGACACATATGTATCCCTGGTTTCTCTAGACCTCTCTGACCTTTGGGACATTTTCACCAGTTTGGCTGTTGGTGCTACAAAGCCATGTTCTTTCTTTTTTCCCCTGAGCCTCAGATACTGAGGGTCTCTGGGGGTGCGTTCGGCCCTCCTTCTGATTGGAAACAGGTGCAAGGTGAAAGGGAAACCTCTCTTTCTGATCAAGCTTGTGTAGGGAGGGCTGTGCAGCAACTGTTGCTCTCTAGGCCTCTATATATACCTGGGGATAAGGATTCTGGTGTGGGCTGATTAAAATTCCTCAGCATGTCTGGGGAGGTGGCAGCTGTGACCTACAGCCTTCCCAATTTCTGGCCCTGCTATAGGCAGCAGACACTGGTTCCTATCCTGGTGCTGATGTAGTTCTAAGCAGTTTGATCTTATCACATTTTGTTTTCTTGAAGCTGGACTTAGGAAGGTTAGTGTTCATTCTAAACCAGTGTTTCTGAACTAGTACTGAGTTGTGTGTGCACACACCTTGCATAACTAACACAAGCATGGAGCTCCATACAAGGCAATTCTGTGGTTTCCCCTGCCTATGTTTTATTTCAATACCTAGAGTTTCCTTTTCTTCAACCATTTCTGGATACTTTTTACTACCATCATTTGCTCTCCTGCTTTGGCTATCAGACTGTGAGTCCTAAGCACTCTTAGGTCATACTTGGCTTTTTATACTTCTGGCTATCCAGACACATCTTTTTTCCAAACCCTACCATGGGCCACTGGCCAGCAATCATGTTAGGAGTCAAAGTTAGACCCCTGGAGGGTATTAGGTGACTGGACAGATTGTAATATGCTATGTTTGGAAGGGTAGTGTTACCACTATGAATCCAAAAGTAGATCTCAGCACAAGGGAGAAATAGAAAAAATAAAGTTCTGCCATATTGTTAAGTACAGATTACAGAAACTCTACCATCAATTACTTGCAACCAAACTCAGAAAATGTTTTGTGGTCTTCTTTAAGGCAGCACTTAGATCCTGTTGAATTTCTCTTTTCAAATTTTAAATACCACTTCAGAACCATTTCAGGAACTGCCAAATAGGTTAGAACCCACAGACTATTGAAATCTGGTGATAGAAGCAATCTGAGACAAAGAATCTGTGTGTGAAGATGACAGAGAAGGGAGACAGGATGCAGTTGGAGGAGACACTGGGAGAATACTGAGTATTCAAAAGCATTGTGAAATGGCAGTTTTCCGTGGCCTCAGAAAACCCAGCAATCACGAGTACAGTGATGTGAGCCTGAGGAGCTTGGCTCAGGGGTCAGCTGCCTATTCAGGATCCCAGCTGTGCTGACTGACCAGTTGTGTGGCCTGGGGCAAGTTGCTTACTCTCTCTCTAACTTGGTGTTCTCACCTGCAAAATAAGGTAACAATAATTAAGGGCTACCTCATTGGCTTGAGATAGCATCAGATGAATTGAGGAAGATAAAGTGCTTGGCCTATGGCTTGACACAAGGTAAATATGAGGAAACTTGAGGGAAAGCCTTCGGGGTGGAGGCAGGAGGAGACATCCTGCAGTGGTAACTGTGCAGGAAAACAGAAAGTGCTCCAGGACCTCAAGGGTCCAGTTTCCTCTTTCTTAATCCCTTACTCCTCCTCCTTAGTTGCAACTACTTATCACTACCACCAGCACTGCCACAGAAAAGGTTAGCCACTGAGACAGTTTAAAGCAGCTTATAGTTCTTGGAAAATCCAAGGAATGTGTCTTTTTCCCAAAACCCTTCTCTGCAATTCTGTCCTATATGGGGGGAAATGCTGTTCCTTACACAGAATTAATATATGCCTAGCCTTCCAGCACCTCCAGGGACACAAACCACTGGCAAATTCTCACCTGGGAAAGATGACTAGTAGAAAAAAGCCCATTCCAGATAGCAGCATAAGATGGACAGCTGAGGAAGTGGCCTCAGACATTGAGAACTTCGGGAGTCAGAAAAGGGTGATGGTGATATAGAACAGCAGGAAGCTTCAGCTTAGTGCCTGAGGTGCCTTGCAAAGCCAAGATCCACTGAAGTCTATGCTGCACCGCAGGAAGGTCCTGGGCTTCTATGCCAGACAAACCTGCATTGGAGTTCATGCTGTTTCTTATTTGTGCCCTCAGAAAATTTCTTGCATCAGTTTTCTCATCAAATAGGTACAAGAGTAGCTTGTACAAATAGGTACAAGAGTTGATACAAGAATTAAAGAAGATCACATCAGAAAACCCCTAGTCACTCATCTGTCATTTCCTCCATCTCCAAAATTTATTACTGCCTCCTCCACCCCCTATCCATCCTGGCTGCCTTCATAGCCTATCCTTGCTTTGTCTAAATTACTTCTGATTAAGTTTGCAAACTCACCAATTCTTTGCGGGCCCTAATTAGAACATAGGATTTTGGCTTTTAAAAGGAAATTCCTGGCAAAGTTATCCATTGAAACTTAGTTAAGCCTTGGCTCAACAAGAGAGGAAGACTAACTGTCCACATCTTTACTGTGCTCCAGGCAGTCTTGCATTAAAATTGTCACTCTAACCCTCTGGCTGCGGGGTTTGAGGCAGCCATTTGCATAGTGAAGTGGACTCATTTCTTTTTCCTGTATTAAATACCCACAGGCAATAATCCTCATTATGGGCCAATGGCTTGGAAAATGTTATTATTAAATCAAAGCCATTCGCAATAAGAGGAAAAATTCATCTGCAACTATAAACTCTGTTGCTGATAGCTGGGCATTAAGAAAACGAATGGTCACCAAGTCCCTTCTAGCCCAGCACTTCTAAACTTAATCACATGGCCAGCTTTCCTGGACCATGGTTGAAGTAGGGGAAACTAACCCAGGAGTAAGATTCAATGGAAGTGGGGTGACTTCTCATAAGAGATTAGACTTTACCGCAAGTCTCAACGGCTGTGGCATTGGCACACGATGGCCTAGCTATGAGTCAGAGAATACCATTGCTTATTCAGTTTGTCTTCTATAAAGACATTAGTTAGGTTTGACTTGTGTGTGGTTCCATTTCCCATTATAAAAGACCAAGCACAGCCTTTGGGGTCAGACACACCTAGGTTGTGATTCCAGCTGTACCACTTACTAGAATAACTTCAGACAAGTGACTAAGAGCCTCCATGTCTACCCTTCCAGTTTGGGATAAGGTTATACAGTTTTGGAGATCAACACTTTTTATCAGAGTTGATAAAAGTTACAGATTTTGTATCTCAGAAGGAGTCAGTGACTTGTCTTAGATGTGGCCTTATTATTCTGACATGAGCTCATGGGGAGTGTGGTAATGGTGGTTGATGAATCTCCTGGAGATATGCTGCTCTTCCTCTGTTGCCCAGTGGCCCAGACACTGCAGCTGAGATTGGTCTCTACTGAGTCCTCAGCATCCTAACCATGACTGATAATTAAAAATCTGGGAGCTAACAGGAATACAGCATCCTTTCTTCAAACCAATTAATTCAGGATCTCTGGAAGTGAAGCCCAGACATCTGTCTGCCTGTCTGTCTATCTGTCTATCTATCTATCATCTATCTATCACCTACCTGTCTAAAACTTAAACTCTGGGATTCTTTTAGAAGATTTACTTATGAAATATTAACAGTGTAACTGACGGAAAGCCCTTCTAATTTGGAAGTTCCTTCCAACACCAGAATAATTTTATTTAACTAGGTTTCGTCTAGAAAAGAGAAGGAGAAAGATTCTGGCCATTTCACTTCACAGAGAAAAGGGAACTGGAGTTCTAGAATAGATTCTGGGTAGGTGAGAGGGAAGGGCAGAACTGCAAAGTATGACGCCTGATGCAACAAAAAATCATTGTCTGCCTATTATGTCCTAGATACTGTGGCAAACAAGATAAAATTTTCCTCATTAAAGAATTCCTAATTTTGTTGGGGAGAGGACATATATAAAAATAAACATATTGGTCTCACCTGATCTGAGTTCATTTGAGAGATTATACCTGTGAACAAGGTGTCTCATTTAACTGAGGCGTATTCCAGAGAAGCTGAGCAAGGGGAAAAATCCTGGTTTGTGGCTGCTAAACTAAAGCAGTGAAGACAAGAAGGATGGGGAGAATGTGCCTTTTTGGAAGGCCCTATTTTGAAGGCCTTCATCCTGGAGGACTGATGGGAGATAGACACCTCTCTCCACTGTCACGGACAGTCAACATTCCTCATACTGATCAGTGAGGCAGCGAAATGTTAGAAACCCAGCTGAACTGAGAGCGCTGTGGGCTTCTACTGAGGCTGCCTTCTCTGAGTAACATCTTTGCCCCCAGCCTCTGGGATGTTTTCTGTCTAACCCATTCATTTGAGGCTGTCCTAATGAAACTGAGTCACACCATGTGGCCTCTCTCTCTTGTCACCTTGAAATGAACCCAGCTGTTGGCACAATGCATTCTGGGAAGGCTTAATGCCTACTGTAGGCCCTAGTAACACATCTTCACCAGTATCCAGTGTTCTCTTGCTCCTTCCTATGTAGTTTCCATTCCTCTTCAGATTTGTCTCTGGGGCTCAGTTTCCACAGTTCACTGTCCTTCAGCAGCCCCTTCTCACACCTTCTGATGATGAATTGCCAAGTCAACAACTTCCTACACAATGAAGTACTTGGTATTCACCTTCTAGGATCAATACTCCCAGCGCTCCCTGCCTCACTTTGTCCCAATCTTGGTCCCAGATATGGCTACCTCTGGACCCAGTCTGCCGTAAGTCTACGTGAGTGTTAGAAGCTGTGAGGAGAGGCCATGTACAAGCTGCTGGTCAGAAATGCAGAAGAGATTTCTCCCTGTCCTTGGCATGTTGATGAATTAATAGAGCGACAAATAATGACATCATGAGCCATGACTTGTAAGATGCCTAATGAGTAATATGAAATTTAGATTTGAATGCTAGAGATCTTCACCATCTTCTCTACTAATTCCTTCAGTCTATAGAGGACATTAGTGCAGCCCAGAGAAGTTATTTAATCAGATTTGCACAGCTTGTTAGAAACAATGCTCCTGTTTCTCAATTAAAATAAAAAAAAATTTAATACCTAAATATCACCTCCACCTGCCTAAGACAGAAGGCTTGCAACTGTTAAGCTCCACTTCTGATAACTTCAGTGAGTAACCAACTGTATGGCTGGTGTGCAGAGGCCCCTGTTTGAATGGAAAGTATGCATCAAGATTGGCGTGTCTTCAGGGGCTTTACTTGGTGATATCACCAACAGCTAGAATTTGGCTCTCCAGCTATCATTCAGGAACTGATTTTTGATTTAGGAATGCTACGACACTAGGTCACTTACCTGGGTCTGGAATATATGCATCAGTGTTTTTTTTCCATTTCATATTAAAAAAAAGCGTTATCAATCAACTAAACCTGGCTCCCTGGTTTAGCTAGAAGAATGAAGGACAGGGGTAAAAATAGCCTGGTTGGATTAAGATCCTTCCAGGCCATACTTACTGAAAAGATTATAATATTCCTATCCTAAGTCATTTAAAACAAAACAAATGTCTTGTCTTACTCACAAAGATGATATTGATTTTATTTTTACTTTAAACACCAAATTCTTTCCAAAAATCTTTTCTCCTATTTCTCCAACAATAGTGGTACCTAGATTGAATATTGAAGAATAAATTAGTATGTGCTTCTCATCCCAGTCCTCTTAAACCCATACACAGGAGCTAATGGAATTGACCAGTATTAACATCTGGCTTTCAAAAAATGAAAAGTGCATATGTGTCTATGTCCAGTCCGCATGTCACCTCTACCCTCTGCCTTCATTTTAGAACAGGTCATTTCTAAGGGTGGAAGCGGCTAATGTTACTAGTCTCCTGCTCTACCTCTACTTAAATTTCTTATTCACACAATGAAATCCCCTCATATTATCAATGTATGAAAATTCAAAAATAAAATAAAAAACTAAAAGGAACTAAAAAAGAAAAGGGAGACTATTATGGATATGGAAGGGAAGATGGTGAGGGAAAAATAAAAGGAAATAGAGCATCCAAGTAACTTATATGCATGTGTGAAAATATCATAAAAAATCATTACTTTTCATAATTATTTTATGCTAATAAAAAGAAAATTCAAAAACTGTTTTTGCATCCAAGGGAAGGTTGAGGGCCAAACAGGGTCTCAGCATCTTATTCTGTTGATCAGGGTGTAAATGGACCAGTAACACCATTTCACCAGGGCTCAGTCCTGTGCACATGAGGAGCAAGACTACTCCTCACTGGAGCATCCTCCAGTATTATCCCATTACACACTCACTATGTCTAATTTCTGACTTACTTACAGTGAAGAACCACCTTTTCTCTCCTGAGTACAAGTTGATTGAGAAACAAGATGTGAGAAAGTGACAGAAAAAGGCTTAAATGTTAGTTTTTAGTATTGATTAGCTGATTTGAGGCCATGGCTTTAAATCTGTGATACAAGAGTTTGTTATTATTCTTTGTCTTTTTCTGTGGCTCCCAGGCAAGTCCTAGGGACAGCTCACATGAAGAAAATTTGATTCTATGAACTATACATTCACATCCAAGCTGGCTGTATCATACTGGACCAGGATATTTCTTTTCCTCAGCTTCTCCATGGCAACATATTTTGGGAAATGCTCTTTATCGGTTAATACATTTTGCTTTTCTTTTCCTCTTTTTTTTCTGTATTTTTGGTACAATACCTTTGTGCGTATTTAGATAGGAATGTGTGTGCTTATTTACCTTTGAATAAGTTGCCTTTCTCAGACCAGTAACTTGCAGGAGTACAGAAGAACCAAGGAGGCTTTCCAGGCAACAGAAGCACTTACAGTAGTCTAGCTTCTCTGACTCTAAAAAAAATGGCTCAGAAGGGAAGCTCCTGCTCTCATCTTACTCATCTCAACTTCCATCCCCTCCAGGAACACAGTTTTGGGCCTTTGGCATGTTCTGTTAACCATCAGGAAATAAGAATTTTGTTATTTGTTTCTGTTTTGTTTTCCTGGCCAGTTTCTGAGACATATTTGAGTGGGTTCTCTCTCCATTGAGAGTTTTCCTTAGTTTGTTTCTACTTACTTAAGGGGCTTCTAGGTAAGGTTAGCTGCTTTTGGTTGCCTTTGAAAATATTTTGTATTCTGCTTCCCAGTTTCACCAAAAACGGAGTTTTCAATATTTTCCATTCTTTTTTTGCTTTCAGATTGTTTCCAGAGGAAAAGGAAAATGTTACATCTATGCAACCCTTCTTTACTGTTTATATGAACAAATAACCAAAGATGACTACACACTCAAAGAACATGCCCAGCTCTAAAGAGAAAGATCAAAGCAAGGGGAAAATCATAAGTCACTTTAAGGAAAAAGGGACAGAGAGTAGAAGAAAACTTCAAAACATTTCCTTAGAGAAATAACAGAAAATGTCACATCTATGAAATAATACCAGGATGCTACATGTAGAAATAGCCAGAGAACTATAAAAAGATATTGAAAATTAAAAATTAATATTGGAAATTTTAAAATTCAAAAACAAAAAGGGTTTTGGTGCAAAAATATTTCAACTTTGCTGGAAAATTGAAATTCTTTTATTTACAGGGATGGGAAAAGTTCGATATCAGAGTTGAAATGCAAAGTTGAGGAAATTTCCCCAAAGGAAAACAAAGAAGAAGGAACAAAATGAGCGAGACAAGAAGGAATGCAAAGAATTAACTTCAACGTCTCCATCGCTGGCTAATAGACATTCTAGAAAGAGAAGCCAAGAAAAATGTAGGGAGAAATATTCGTTAATGATGCAAGAGAAATGCTTCAGAAGCAAAGGATATGAACTTCAAGTTTTGAGTACAGAGCACATGGTGAGGACGTAGCAACACCAATACACGCTGTTCCAACATCGCAGACCCAGAGATAAAGAAACCGTCTTAAAAGTCTCTGAGTGAAGGGAAAAATAACAGTTTGCACAGAAAAAGATAAAAAAATTCAAACTGGCATTTGACTTCTCAAGCATAAAACTGGAAACCGTAAGATAACAGAGCAATGTCTTCAAAATTCTAAAGGAGAATATGTTTTCCATTTAAGATACTCCACCCACGCAAATTAACTTTCTCAAATGTAAGAGTAGAATAAAAATGTCCTCAAAGCAATATATTTCAAAAACATTTATCACTCATGTTCCTTTTTGAAGGAAACTGCTGGAAGATATTTGTGCCATCAAAAGGAGGGTCTAAACTAAGAAAGAGGGTGTTTGACACTTGAAAGACAAAGGATTTCTCTCCGTGATAGTAAAGGGGAGCTGCCAAGTGACAATTGTGGGACAAACAAATGGCAGAGGATGTGGCATAGCACCTGGATCTGGTTGTTTTCTTGCCTCGTTTGGCCCTTGTGAGAAGCATTTTATACCACAGCAGACTGCTCAGGATTTAGTGAAGGAAAGAGAAGGAAACCAATGCCCCTCCCAACTCTGGCTAAAGCTAAGGTTAATTCCTGGGGAAACAGAGAGGTTAGGAGAAACAAAATGTGCTAATAATACATCTGTCTCAGTGGAAACTAAACATACAGTCAAAATAGTGTAAACACTGAACTTTGGTTTAAATAGGAATTCTTGAGCGAATACCAATATTGGATTTTTTTTTGTTTCATGAAAATATAAGCACCATAAATGTAAGGACTTGATCTATTTTGGCCATTACTATATCACCACACTGCATAAAATTTTTCTTATATAAATTAATATTTAAATTTAGAGATAGTGGAATTATGTGGGGGGGCTTGGAGGGGGGTGTTAAAAACCTAAAGCTTTATCCTTTGCTGTTGTAAATTGTAAGACAAAAAGCCTTGGGTGAAGGATAAAGGAGAATGATAGTGGGGGTAAATTTGAATAAAATATATTGTAATCACTTTTGTAAATGTCACAATGCACCCCCCGTAGAACAAGAATATGATAATAAAAATAAATTAATAACATGGGAAAAAAACCTAAAGCTTTATTCACACCATGCTCAATAGATAGTGTTCAAAATTTAAAAAGAGAAAATCAATACCAGAGCAGTAAATCAATGCTACACAGCATTGTGAAGGTAAAGAGCAGAAAAGCCAGAGGGAGTAGAAGTAGCTCTCCTGGAGGGCAGAAATGGGAAGTATGGTACAGGGGCTTCTATTTTTTCTTATTGGACTTGTAAAATTATTTGATGCTTAGACTAGATATATGCATTACTTTGACAAACGTAAATTTTAAAAGAAGAGAAAGTGTAACTTTCAATCTTCATGCACATCATTGTTAAAGTGGAAAGTATTGTAAGAGATTTTCTGTTTGCTTGTTAGAGCAGGAGTAATTTGTGGGTACACCAAGCTAAATTTCCTTTCAACTGCTGTTGAGAACAGTCATTTCTTGTGAGTCCTTTCTTCCTAAAGAAATTTGAGCATCTGTTTACATTGAATATCTTTGATTTTCTTCCCCATATTTAGAATCTTTTGAGTCTTAGTTGAAGAACAATGGAAACACAGGACTGTGTGGGTCTCTGACTTAATACTTCCAATTTTTCTAAGTTGTCAGCTTCAACTTATTTAACCCCTTGTGCCCTCTCAGTCCCCCCATTTTACAGATGGAGATGACAGTATACACCTCATTGGATGACAGGGTTTATTAAATAAAATATTTCTGTGAGATTCCAGTACAATACAGGTTTTTAATGACTGCTAGGTTTCTTTCTTCTTTTCCTTCTCCCCCAAAACCGATTGAAGTCATAGCTGAATAAACTAATCAGAAAACGAATTTATTTGACATGCAAGTGATAGGAGTTAAGCTTCTGCACATCTCTAAAGAGTTTGATAAATATTTCCTTCTACATGATTGGATATTTCCATGGGAATGCATGGTCCATATATTTTAGTGTCTGGTAAGGGATAGTATATTCAAGATCTTTCTCATTAAGGCTGCCAGGTGAGAACAAGAGCATTTCTGCCAGGTGTTGTTCATCTATGCACTATGCATTCCTCATGTTCATCTATGCACTATGTTTTACCTAAGTACCTGGCTTATACACTGAGACTAGTCAACAAAAACCAGTTTGTAGACCATTTAGTAATCCTGTTTAGGTGTCATTTAGAACAGGAGCAGTTTCAATTAAACCACAACTCTGTTAACACCTCAAATATTGAATTAAGCCACTTTGTTTGCCAAAAAGATTATAGGGACCCTGTTCTCTAACCAGTCCTTGCATAATGAATCCTCTACTAGATCTGTGAGCTTTTCTAAAAAAAGGTTAATTTCATTCTTCATCACAAAGCCTTGTGAATGGTCCCCATGGGCTGTCCTTGATAAAGAAAGAGAAAGTCTTGTTAAGTATTAATGATCACAGTCGCAGGTTCACAATATCACCTCTGCCTGGGAAGGAGAAGATCACTTCATTGACATTTATCAAGGGGCTTCCACATGGGACAAAGAGCACAGCAATCATTATATTCCACTGTGGCCACAATGGAAAAAGATGCTTCTTTTTTTCTCATTTGATATTTGTTACAATTTCCTCACCCAGAGACAAAGTTATAAATATATAACAGAGATACTGAGTTGACAGAACCAGAATTTTAATTTAAAGGAGAATTATTCTAATTCTACTCTTAAAATTTTAGAAAAATATTTGCTAACATGACTTCAGATGACATTTTTTCCTTATTTCCCCTATCTTTGCATGGAAATGCTTCTTTGAAATCCAGGAAAGTTAAATAGTCAATCTCAAGTCAATTTGGCATTTCCCAA
The DNA here is from genome assembly GCF_047511655.1 of Castor canadensis. Lineage (NCBI taxonomy): Eukaryota > Metazoa > Chordata > Mammalia > Rodentia > Castoridae > Castor > Castor canadensis. Next base: position 63,173,962 of record NC_133398.1, read on the forward strand.
TCAGGCAAAGTGGCAATCAATTCTCTTCTATATGAAGCACTAGATAAGAGGCATTTTATATGGATGTGGCAGAATAAATTGACAGCTATTCCTATCTCTGCCCCTCTTTCATCAGAAAGGAATATGAAATTCTCAAAGAATTTATAAGAATTTATTTGGTGAGAATCATCACTGGCAAATTTTCCTTTCCTTAAATGATATGAGTTATTTTTTTTTTGATCCCTTGTAAGATCTTCCTACAGATTCATAAAATGTAAAGCATTATGTGTTCTACTGGGCTCCAGTGTCCTCCCAGCCTCCTTTCCCCCCTCACCCACAGAATAAATCAGGGGATGGGACTGGCTTGCATGGAAGCTTTCCTGCTTTCTTCCACACATGATCTGAGAGCAAGGCTTTCTACATTTTTCAACAGGTCTTTTACCAGTTTCTCTTCCACACAGCACTGTACACAGGTAAGATGCTCCTGATTGGAGCACTTCAGATTGTCCTTTGACCTACCTCCTGGCCTTCACCCAGAGTGAGCCTGATGTGGTGAATGAGGAACTGGAAGAGTCCCAGAATCACAGTTCTGCCATTGGCAGATCTGCTCGGTTACTTGTCAGTTCCTCTTGAGTTGGATTACTTCACAGCAAATCATAGCTTCAGCATCACTTTTATAATTGGTGTTGTTGAGAGATCATTAGACTTTCACATATAAAATGTTTTGCTTAGTGTCTGAAAAAAATAAGCACTGAATAAAAAGGATCAAATTGTTTTCTTCTGCATGTGATATGCTTTAGGATATTGTCCTAAATTTTATGTAGGTATGATTTCATTCTTAAAACAGACAGACAAATATCTACTGATTCTTTAAAAACTGAATGCATACTTCTGAAATTTTGGAAAACATTCCTTGACATACCAAAGTCTCTTTTTCTCTCTCTCATGATCTATAAGACCTGGCTTTATAATTGAGACCCAACAATCAAAACTCTATGTGATTCAATGAAACTCCCTTGCACTATTAATGTGTGCTAATAAAAAATGTGATTAACTTTCATTGTTTCAAATATTCTCTTTGGCAAAATACACATTGGGGTGAATATTTTTATAGAACCCCATGAAGGAGACACTCACAGTTGATGACTCACAAAGGAGACTGAGAGCAATCAAAGCTCTAAAGACTTGGAAGGTAACATTGCTGAGTGATGCTTGGAGAGGGAAAGCAGTATGAGGGGATCTTTCTTACCTCAGTTAAGTCCTGTCCTCTTCGTTCTGAATTTCTGCAGGCCTAGCCAACTCAGAATATGGAGAGGAGTTCTATTTCTTAATAATCCTAATTATTTCTATCCCAGTGTCTACACTGTACTGGACACATATTAGGTATGCATTCATTAATATAACCACTTAAGAATTGATATGATTTGTTGAGTACTAGATAAGATGTGAGAGAGGGGGATGATTGAAGAAAAAGAGAGAAAAGTTAGCTATGCATTAACATTGACCTGTGTGATTGCCGGGTATCATGTTACCCTTATCCCCTTCACTATCATAGACAAGGGTTTACTTATGTTAAGGAGACAAGGATTCCCAGAACTCCAAGAACATATATCCCAGTATACACAGGCTGTCTACCGGTACTGATATTTTATACACTAGTCTAGTCTCTAGGACAGAGCTGGTGCTCAGTTTTGTTAGATGGATGCAACACCTCCAATCAAGTTTTTCATTTTCTCATCTCTTCTTTTCAGCATTGTACCCATTTTAAAAGCACATTTCAAATGTCAGCTTTCCCATGATCATTTCTGTGATTCCCTCCAACTTGATTTTTAGACTTTTCACATTCTATCTTAATTGTTGGTTATGGGTTTTTTTGGTTTTTTGTTTGTGTGTTTGAACTCAGGACTTTGTGATTGCTAGACAAGCACTCTACCACTTGAAACATAATCCCAGCCCTTTTTGTTTTAGTTATTTTTTTGTATAGGGTCTTGCTACATACCTGAGCCAACCTGGACCACAATTCTCCTATTTATGCTTCTTATGTAGCTGGGATGACAGGCATGTACCACCATGCTGAGCTATTTGCTAAGATGAGGTCTCACTGGTTCCTTGGGCTAGCCTCAAACCATGATCCTCCCAATTTCTGCCTCCTGAGTGGCTAGGATTATAGATATTAGCCACTGTTCCTGGCTATTTTTGTTGTTGATTTTGTATGTAATTTTCTCTCCCTTATCTTTAAGGTAATCTGACTGCAAAAAGTGAGTGTGAGAGAAGAAATATTAGGAGATTATGTCTGAGAAGATCAAAAGGCATGTCATTTTGAGGTTTTCCCTGAGATTAAGGACTTTGGTAATTTCTCCAAATGTGATGAGAATTCTGAGTAGTGGCATAACCATTATATTTTTAAGAAATCACTCTCACTGCTGTGTGGAATATAGATTGTAGGTATACAAACATGGGAGCAATATGTAAGAGGTTATTGCAATGTGAACTGTGATGGTGTTTGGGACTTCTGGTAGCTGGGGATTTGAAAGGAAAATGGTGGATTCTAGATATGGATTGATGGTAGGTAGACCCAATAGGTATTGCTAATTGATTGATTGTAAGCTGTGAAAAAATACAGTCAAAAATGATTCTAAAGTTTTGGACCTGAACAGTAGGTTGAATTTTTAAAGAAGTAGAAAGAGGAAGTATAAAAGGTAGAAATCAAGAGTACCTTTTTAGTCATGTACATTTGAACACTTATTAGACTTCTAAGAGAGATATCAGATCATTATATATACAAGCATAGCATTCAAAAGAGAACTTTCTGGAGCTATAAATTTGGAGTATTTAGTGTGTAGATGGTTCTTACACACATTATCATATTGATCTGCATAAGAGAATGTATAGACAGAGAAAAGAAGAAGTCCCAGCAACCCAGAAAATTAAGATGACCTGAAAATCAAGTTCATGTATTGCTCAATGAGTAGGGAGTGATCTGTTGAATGCTTCCAGTAGCTCAAGTATAACAAGGACCAAAAATTGACCATTGATTTAACAATGGAAAGTTTTTCATGAACCCAAGAGCAATTTCCATAGAGTGGTGGTGGCCAAAGAGTGAATGGAATGAGTTAAAGAAAGAATCAAAGATATAAGTGACAACTGCAAACATGGATAGTTGTACCCGTAAGTTTTCTGGAAAGGATATCAAACTGAGGCAGTAATTGGTTAGACCTAGGAGGACAAGAGGATGCAAGCTGGAAAAGCCATTTGAACCTGATGTGATAACACACACCAGGAATATCAGCAGTAGGATCCTGCGGCAGGAGGATTGTGAGTTAGAAACTAACCTGTGCTACATAGTGAGTTCCAGGCCAGGCTGGGCTACGTAATGAAACCCTGAGAAACAAAACAGCAAAACTGAATATTTGTCTGTTTTTGAGATGAGAAAAATAGCTGCATGTTTGCTTGCTGTTGAAGATGAATTGTAGAAAGAGTAATGTTTTGGATGTGCTTTTAGAGCAATGGTATGAGAACTTGAGAGAAAATGACATAGACAAGGAAAAGAGTTGACCTTAGAGAGAAGCATGGAGAGTTTCTTTTGTGTCTGGACTAACTGGTCTATTTAGCTGCCTTTTAAAAATAAAAGTGTGTCTTAACTGAAAAGCCATTATCTACACATCAGATTCCATTTATAGGGTTCATAATGCTTTTTCTGCTTTGCAGCATCTTTTGAAGTCCTACACATTTTTGAGGATTTTTTTTTTATCTTGAGTCTTTCCTTATCCAGGTAAAAACCAGAAAACTCATTTTCTAGCTTTGCCTCCCAGTTAGGGAGCAATAATGTGACCCAGATTCCCCAATCAGACACACGCACAGGAGACTTAAAATTAGAAGTGCTGGGCAGAAGGAGCAGAATCCATTTCCTGGATAAGACGGTGTCAGCTATGAATGCCTTGGTTAAAAGCCTGGAAATTTGTGCATAATTTTGGCACTGGAGTGACAGACAACTGTGATCACAGTAGAGTTGCATTCCTGGTGCTCAGGGGGCTGAGACAGGAGTAGTAGCTCCTAGAGCTTGATGGAGCCAGTTATAATAAAACTAGTTCTGTGAGTGTTTTAGGGTATGATATGGTTCCTACAAACATATGACCTAATATTTTAGCTATTTCAATGAGTCTAGGGTACCTACTCATGTCAGTATATGCATTTACTCCTTCATCTGCCAGACTGTGCTCTGTTCAGTACAGTGTTTGAGGGACCTAGACAAATAATAATCTGTCTCAACTAGTCTCCTGAAGTTATTTTTGTTGTAGGACTATTTTCTTGTTTTAACAGATAATCTTTAAGAAATAATTGATTTTTGAGAACCAGGTTTTCAGCATAGACAAAAATCTGTGAATTCAGACCTAATTTTGAGAATAGTGATCATGAAATATCTCTTTGGTATTGTGTGACATCTCTTCTGTGATATATATGAAATTATAGCTGCTGAGGAGAAAATCATGACAAATAATTTAACAATGATAGGACAATGAATGGTGACATTGGGACAGAGTATTTGTAATGGATAGTTTGCTAGAAAATCTAGGACTTCAATGTACAAGCATGTGTGTGCACACACATATAGTACATACCATGTGCACATGCATAGAATCTTAAAACAAAGATAACTTGTAAACAACAATAACCCCCTACCCTAGTTGTAGCCATAGCAACTGAAACTATTCATTTTCTGTCTCAAATAATGTGTGCAGGTCTATCTCAGTAACAATTCAGAAGGGGACATTGACAAATGATTACTGTATTCACCCAGCCATTTTAAATAGGAAGGCATTTGGCTGAATTCTAATTTGACCAATGCATATTTAACTGATAAAGCTGCCAGATAAGATATTGGCCAAAAGAGAAAGAAGAGAAATGAAGCTGGAGTTGCTATCATATAAAACTCCTATAATGAAGGACATGAAAGGAAATGTTGTAATTCTGGGCTGAAAATCTGTTCAGTATTGGGAGATGGAAGAGCAGCTGGCCTACAATTTGAAAACTTTGAAGATTCTGTGACCTCTAGAATGTCTAAGCCGTGGAGGGTATTTTCTCCTTTGCTTAATGTGTTGTATTTTCAAAGTAGTAAGGGAAAAATGCCTTAAAATGTTTTAGCTTCAAAGCAACAGAAACAAAAAGCAGCATTAGAATAATGGAAAATTCAAAGACACTGCCCAAGTCCTAAATTTCTCAAAAATTTCCTTTGCTTATATTGCATTGTATTATAACAAACCTTTTGAATTATTCTGAACTTCCACTGGCCCCAGGAATGTTACTCAGTGCTAAGGCTCAAAGGAGATCCAAATTCAGATTCATTTTTCAAGCAGATTTCATTACAATAGTTAATATTTATTGTATTCATTACTTGTCAGGTTCTGTTCTTAGTATGTTGGATCTTCTAATTTTCACAAAAATTGTCTGAAATAGGTGCTATTTTCAATTCTGTTTGTGGATCATAAGACCAAAATTCAGAGATGTTGAATAAGTTGTCCAAGATTGTACTAATTAAATAGAAAAGGATCTAATAGCAGAACCTTGGGATTTCTCTACCATCTCCTATTTTGCTATTTCTCTAATCTCTATCTCTTCTACTCCTTCTCTTTCCCCTTAATCAATCATTCTCATAAAGCACAAAGATATTATAGAGATCAAAAAATTAAAGTGTATAAAATATTTAGTTGTACCTGACACATAGCTGCCATTCAATAAACTGTATGGATAGTAGTTGCATATAAACACACATTTATTATATTCAACATTGGGCTTGTCTACTCAGCACATACTCTTTGTGTAGGAAAGTTATTAAATGGTTAAATTATAATACAAAAGTTGCTTGCGAGACATTAAAAAGGAGAAAAACTATTTAGTAGAAAATCATAAAGGCTAGAGTCATGAAGCTAAGAGAAGTCAGGGCACTCGTCCAGGGCTAGTCCATCCACTGCATCCAATAGATACAATGCCTAGGGCTAGGACCTTCTCAAGGTCTTATTAAAATGATTAAATTAAAACAAAGTTAATTTCAAAAACAGGAGAAAATTGTAAAATCAAAATGTTTAGATGTTTATTTACATGTCTACAAAATGAAACACTATGTTAACTTCACTCATTATGTTTGGTCATGGTTAAAAACAATTTGCTAGTCTCCCAGAGAATGGCCAATGATTTCTGATTGGTCTGAGTGACCTATAACCACATATTTTTGAAGGCAAAGTTATTACTAAATTTATTTTCCAAAACATTTATCCTAAATGTATATATTTAATGAGAATGTGGGTGCACTTAAATACATTTTGTATGACAGGGATTCAAGACCTATGAAATCTGAAAGTGGTCTTGTATCAACCTTCTTGTAGGGTTATTCCTGTTGCTGGGGAGAGGTGAATTCTGGAATTAGCTAGTTGGAGTCCTTTTCCCTTGGATAGTTAAGAAGACCTGATGACCATATAATTTTCTTGAAGAGGAGTTAATTTCCTTCCATGATGGGTGGATAACTACTGATACTCAAATTCTGCACTTTTTCCCTCCAAAAGTCTATCTCCCATCATTCATCTTTCCTCAGTCCATGATGGGCTTAAGGTTGGTTAGTTGCCAAGTAGATTGATGGTTTCTACTCCAGCAAGTATTATTAATTGGTTTATAGAATGCAACTCCCACACATCTTAGCATTCTATAAAGTCCTTTCAGTATTAACAGAGGCTACATTAGCATAACAATAACAGGCCACATTAAACTGCCCAGAAAAGAAATTGCCAGTTCAGTTTCAGAGGCAGATTTCTCTATAAAAAGTCTCAATAGGCAAGCTTACTGTGAGATATTCAGGCAAAACGGTGGTCAGTCTGGTTCACTGAAAAGCAATTCGTGGGTAACCAAGAATGTTATTTCTAAAAGCAGCCATCAAAATGGGGCTTTTGTTGCCTTCTGGTTATTTAGTGCTCTCAACATATGTGGTCTGCTCTTGTGCCCCTAAATCTCCTTAAGAAACAATTCCTCACAGGTTCCCAGTGCTCTGCATTTAGACCTATCCCCTATTCATCACCAAGGCATCTGGGCCCTGGGGATTACAAATTCCCACTTGAAGATCAGAAGAGGATTGAGCTAGGGTTATCCCAGGATTGACAAACAGCCTGAGAGCGGCGTCTAAAGGAGGCAAATGTGTAGTTGAAAATCCTAGAAGGCAGGCCTAAAGGGAAGGGAAAGTAGATGAGAAGTTAAAGCATAAGAAGAATCTGTCTAGTTATAGAAAGGAAGGAAGGGAGAGGAAACAAGAGTTTTCAGAGTGGTGTTGAAATAACAGGTAGGTTTATTAGATGACTTTGATCATAAAAAATACCACGCCAAATTGGACATAGTTACTACCATGACACAGGTTGCAAGTTGCCCCCGCCCAGATTTTAGCATGGATGTGGGGGTTTGAAGGATTTGTCTTAAAATTCCAGAATGATCTTTCTGTAAAATGGGAATAATGACATCTCTTCACAGGATACTTGTAGGATAGTGGATGTAAAGTGTTTGCAAAATTCTGGGACATGTTAAGCGCTCAATAAATGATGAATGGATTAATATCCATACAAATATATCAACTTTAAAAGAATGTGATACTGAATCAGGGCTTTTCCTAGTCTCCAAAGTCAAGCCTTTTCTTATTTTTATTGCTGAAAGAGAAGATTTGCTTATGTAGATTTGTTTTACTTAAGTGATTCAGCAAGCATTTATTATTCAGCATGAAGCATTATTTTAGTTCTACTCATAGAAGTAGTCAAAGGAAGACTAGTCTTGATCTAGGTCAAATATATAAACTCCAAATAGACTTGAGTAGAATATTACTAGAAGCACAGCTCCAGGCACAGATGACTGCCTTGTAAAGCCATGGCCTTGTCTTCTGTAGAAATAAGTGACCCAGGCTGTTAGAATGACTGATCTAATACTGTCCACTGTATTGGCCTACTGGTTTTGCTGTATCTTAGTGACTCATGGAAAACATAAAGCTAATGATTAATGACATCAGGGAGACAGTAAAATACATATCTTTACCAGAATCTCCTCCTTGCTGCCAAATAAAAACTATGTACCCATCCTTTATTCTTCAGTACACTTTGAACTGTTGTTGCATATACATTGTCACATAATTTACTGATTTATTGGATAATGGACATTATTATTTTATATTTTATTAATATGTGGCTTTCCTGTGACTGAAAATAAAGTTCTAGTTCTGAAGGCAAGAGATCATACCTTATAGTTCTTATATTTGGAATCTATAGTAAGTAAAATAATATTTAGGAAAATGGATAGGAATAGCAAATAAAATAGCTCTTGATTGATGGATTATACATGGCTATTCTCATAGCATCACCCACCTATGCTCTGTAGTATTTCCACACCTGAACAACCATATTTCTTTTGGTGATTACTCGATTAATGTCTAGCTCTCCAACTAGACTATAAGCTCTATGAGGGCAGAGACCAGCACTATTTTTTTCCTTACTTTTTATAGTGGGATAAATAGTGTCCTACTGCAAAATCCCATTTCTATTCATAACCTCATTGTGGACTTATTTGGAAATAAGTTCTTTATAAATGTGTTTATAATAAGGATTGAGATAAACTCATACTAGATGAGATTGGGCCCTAAATCTAATCAGTGTGTCCTTTTAAGAAATAGAAGAGTACACAAAGAGACACAGAGCAGAAGAGAATACAAAGATGGAGGCAGAGTTTAAAGGAATGTATCCTAAACCACCAAACACCAAGAATTTTCTAACAACAACCAGAACCTAAAAAAGAAGCATGATACAGTTCTGCTTCAGAGCTTTCAGAAAGAGCCCACCCTGCTGATATCTTGATTTTGTACTTCTGGTCCCCTGAACTGTGGTAGAGTATATATATTTTGTTTAAGCTACTATCTGTGGTAATCTGTTTTATCTGCCATAAGAAATACAAGTAGCATGGTATTCGTGTGCTTGGCACATAGCAAGGGTCAGAAAGTATCTGTGGGAGGAAGGTAGATCAGTTTTCTTCTTCCTCTACATCTTTTCCTAATTCAATGTTTCTATAAGTGTATAGAATTCTTGCCTTTTCAGAATTAGTTAGGGTCTTATTGAAAATATAGATTCCTAGGGCCATTTCAAACCAGCTGACTGACAATCTCAGGGGCTTAGAGTATGTTCCTTTAACAAGCTACCATGGTGGGTCTTTGAGCTGGTGCTTTTTTTTTTTAATTATAATTCTTAGGTTCTTTGAGTTGTATCAAAGACATTTCTCTAGCCCTCATGGACAAGGCACCTGATGGGAGGAAGCAGCCTCCTTGCAGCAGGTGCGGGACTGACCTCCTCATTAACGCTGCTGGGGATTTCTGAAGCAGAATGCTCCAGCTGTCAGTTCCTTTTTTCCTTGAGGGTACATCTGGCTGCTTGATATGACCCCAAACCCTGTATAGAAGTTAGGTTTCTATTTCCATAGTGGTTTCCTCAAGAAAACAATCAAAGTCAGAATAAGATAAACATAGAACCCCTCCATTCTTAGGACTTATTTGCTCCAAACAGTAATGTCTGCATACCACCACATGGCAACTTTGACAAATTCAAACTTTTGATTTCAGTCACATTTCATCTCTTGAAAAACATGCCTCTCAAAAGTTAGGTGATTGTTTATTGCAAACTGGATGTTTTGTGTTCCATATTCATCCTCCCATTTATGACTTTCTCATCCAATTTGCTGAGTCCTTGAATCAAAACACATACCAGGCTGCAAGCTCAAATTGGCATCTGCAGATCAAGCTGTGAGCTTTCTGCTGTGTGCCTCCCCCCAGGAACTCTCAGAGACCTGCAGTTGTCATTCACGTGGGTGTGAGCAGCTCTCCAGGACCTGTGGCAGGGCCAGGTACCTTTCCAGGCATCTTCTTCTCTGATTTTAATCCTGTTGCTCAGGATGACTTCTTCCTGCACACCTGAAAGAACAACTCAAAAGTCAAAACAAGACTTGGGGAGGTTAGTTCAGCTCCATGACTTTGCACTAAGTCTCTGAGGATTTGTGGGCTTGTCAGGAGGGATTTGTTGCAAAACCCAAGTGAATCATGGAGTGGAGGTGGATATTAAGTCAAAGAGGCAGAGGAGGATAAAAGGGAAGTGTCACGGAACATGTGGAAGCACATTGAGCTAGCTGGGGTGTCCTGACTTCAAACAATCAACTGTGTGCAATGTTAAAACCTCTGGCTTTGAATAATAAATGACAGTATAAATTTCTTTTAAAGCAGAATAAGAAAGAGCCACCAGAATTTGAAGCAATATTTCCACTGCTAGAAAAATAAAGTTTAGCCAACTCTTACTAATTTTTTCTCTGGAAATCAAACAACACTGTCTATCCTTGACACACTACCTACAGCTCTCTCTCTCCATCCCTGTTTCGTGTATCACGTCTGTCACGAATTATCATCATTCTTTTTTCAAAGAAACATTGTTCCCATATGTCCCTTTCCTACATATTGTCCAAATACCCTGGGTCAGCCACATGGCTTGACTAACTCTTTGACTTTTTAAAACATTTGTTGCTTGGACAATTTTTTAAATTCAATTTCATCCTGCTTGTTACTCACCCAAACTAAGCACTTAGAGTTGTCTTTGACTCACTCTTTTATTCTTTTTTCTTTTTACTAAAATTACCAGTGCCCTTCCTATATCTTCATTACCATCATCACTCCCTGATCTAAGTCTACATGTCTGAGTTTCTACTGTAACTGCCTTGATACTACCTTTGGCAGCTAGGAAAAATCCTGCCATGGGTTTCCTTTTCATTCTTTTCTTTTCAAAAAGGTATAATTTGTTTAATAGTTTAACCTGCCAATAATAAAAAACTACTATTTGTTGAACACCTAATATGTCCCAGAAAATGAGCTTACAGCACAGAAACCAATTCAACAGATTTGATATAGAAACTAGGAATCTGCATTTCTAGCAATCCTTTTTTTTTTAGAAAAACAGCTAAATATATAAGAGGACAAATCCAACTTTGAAATCTATTTGGTGGGGATGAACAATTGCTGAGGTTTTTGTTTTTGTGATTGTGTTGTTATGGATTAGCTGGATCTGAAAAGAAAACATTTTCTTCTTTGGTTTTTAAAATGATTTTACTTTATAGTTCACCACTTTTTCAATGTTCTTTCTTCCTTCTCTACCATTATTACAAAATAAGAGCTGACTCTAATGGTCATTCTTCATGCTAATGAGGAACTAGATAATGGCCTTAAACATATAATGGAAAGATTTGGAATCACTATTTTAGGACTGAAAAAGCTTTTAATGATCAGACTTTTTAAAAGAGTGGCTTTATACTCTTAGAATCAGAAGGGCTATTACTCATCAAATCTTCTCATTTAAAAAAAGTTGATCAATTCTTTACTTTTGTGACATACAAATATGATAGGGAGGCAAATTAAAAACAATATATCTACTAAGTTGTCACTAGGTACAAAGAAGTCAAGGAAGGGGTAAAGTGCTGTCAAGACTTAAAAACAAACATAAAAAATGTGACTTGCTTTAACAAATGAAATGTGAACAAAGTAAACGTATGTCATTTGTGGTTAGGAGGTTTTAGTACCCATGTGGTTTGCCATGCCCTCTTTTACTGGGTCAGCAATCATGAAACAAGTGACAAAATGGAGCTTCTATCAACCATGCATTGGTTACTAGGATGTAAAGATTTTCTCTGTAGATGCATGTTTAAGAAACTGAGATTGTGAGCTTATCATAGGAAAATTCTGGTCTATTCTGGCCAATATTCTCTTCCTCTGGTTCTTTAAGCTGGTCAATTCACTAGTCGTGATGATGAAGACAGTGGTGATGTGACAATAGCTAACGTTTGTGGAGAGCCTGCTACGTTCCAGGTGTTCTAGGTACTGTGCTACATACTTTCGAGGTTTTATGCCATTTAACCCCATGGCAACTTCATGAGATAAGTGCCTATTATAATTCCATTTTATAGATAAGAAAACTGAGGTACAGAATGTTTAAGTTAGAGGGCCATATTCATAACAGAATTAAATTTGAGAGCAACCTCATGATACAGCCAATCTGATTCCAGAGCTTGCCTTTTTAGCCATTAAATTGCTTCAGAGAGATCACAAGTCAAAAGTTCTAATCCCTAAAGTGTATTCTTCAAAATACTAGTTTTATGGAATATTAGCTGGCATGACTTAGAAATGTATTTAAATTTTATAAAGTTTATAAAGAACACTGAGTTAAGTTAAATAAAGCATTTTCTTAAAATCTTAGAGCTTCTTTTTTTTTGGTAAGAGAGGGGTGCTAGCATATGAACTTAGGGTTACGTGCTTGCTAGATAAGCACACTACTGCTTGTACCACACCTTCAGCCCTCAGAGATTCTAGAAGTCTTTAGGATTTGCTCTTATACTTACTGTCCTGGCCCCAGGTTTCTTGTTCCACATCCACACACCAGTTTCAGATCCTATAAAGAACAGTCGCCTTCTACATTCCCATGTTGTTGATTCAAACCTCAACATTCCCACATGATTTTCTATTTTGATGGCTCCTTGGACTTCCTTCTGTCTCTAGTGAGAATTCTCCAGGACAAATTTCTGCTTCACTATGCCTAGGCCCCTTTGTTTCTTATTCAGCCCCACCCATTGGTGCATAGGTAAATATGTAATGCCGTAAGAATCTTTCCATATCTTCCTTCCAATTATTTTCCTTTATGGATGCCCAGGAGCTTCTCTCCTTGCTGTTCTTTCCATGGTCTAATTGAGATCATTCAGTTTCCAAGTTTTTATTGCTTCCTTTTCCATATTCCATTTGAAACCCTTTAAAGCATGTCAGCTGGTCTTGAAACAAATATATGTTCCCTATGTTGATGAGTTACAAATATTCAAAGAATTGATGGTGGTAGTGGGGATTTTGGGAATGCGTTTTTTGTAGTCTGGGGTCTTTCAGCAATTTTTCAGTAAGGAAGACTAATGCTTTCTTTAATCTTTAAGAAATGCAATAGTCTTTAGAAAGCTTAATATTACTTATTGTATACATCAAGGGACCTGTCATGGTCCAAGAAGGAGATATAACTTTTAAAATTCTCTAATGTAGAACTCAGAGACCTAGAAATAATCTGATTGAAGAAAGCCTTGGCAAGGTCTGGGTTATGTGGGATATTTCTATTTTTTGATCACTCTGAGAAGTAAATGAATGTTATCAAATCTTTATAAAATGGTCAAATGTTGCCTCTTTCAGACTCCAGAAGTCCATTATCTGGTCCGTTAGGTGAACAATGCTTGATGAAGGGTTGGTATAATGCAAATTGTATTATAAATGAATGTGAATACCAGGAGTGTATTGTTCTCCTAAAATAGTGAACTGAGCCCAGACTATGCTACTTTGTACTGAAGGGGGCTGAAAACCTTGTGCTCCTTCCAGTCTGTTTCTGGCAATCAACATATCCCCAGCTATAGTTATGAATATGAACCAGCTAAGTCAAAAGGGTTATTGTATTTTTAAGGTAGTATTTGAAAAATAGCTTGGCAAAACCATGCAAGTACTGTTGCTTACAATACTGAACCAAGCACTGAAATAATCTGAAATATTATAAACAACCCTTGTTTTCTTCACTCCCATAGAAATCTTATAAATACCATCAAAAGAGAATATATCTGGGTTAAATGTACACATCACAATGCTTTGCTAGTGTTGCAATTTGGAATAGCCACTTTTCTGCCATTGAAAATCACTGATTATTCAGAGCTAGTTATAGAGAGCAAAATATCTATGTGATTGCATGGTTTCGATTGCCATCATCACAATGCTATGTACAAAGGCTGATTACCTTCCATTTTGTTAAAACTTCTTGTTGAAACTGGGTTAATAAGAGACTTCACAAGGATTTTTCTCCTCCTCTCATGAAATTGCTCATGTGAAAGCAATGTGATAATTAAAATTATTTTATTGTTAAAGAAAGAATTGGTCTATTGTACAATTTTTGTGATGGTTGAAAATATCTCATAATTAATGTATTTATCGGTTAAAGGACTGCTTTATGTGAAGCAGTCATATAAATAAAGCATATTATATATATATATACATATATGTATACACACACACATATATAATGCTATTCTCAGAGAATTGTGTTTGAAAATTTAGAGTAACATTTAACTTAAGGTTGACGGACTTAAGGTTATCATTTTCTGTCTATATATACTATTAGTGGTAATAAATTAGACCTATTTGCTTTCAAGGGTAGCTTTGTAAGGAGCGTGAGTCATTTTGGGTTGCTTTTGGGGGTTCAAAAACTTCCTCATTAAAAATAAATATGATTTTTCTCATAAGCATTTAATAGGCAAAAATTGGAGTGAGGAGCAGGAAATATAGTTGATATAAGTAATGTATTTTTTGATGGATGGCAAAGTAGAAAGGAATGGGCTGGAAAATCAGAGATGAAAATTTCATTTCTAATTCTGAATTCATTATGCCCTATTCTTAGCCAGGCCACAAGCTCCCCATATGTAAGATGAGACTAAGATTATTTACTATGAAAACTCCACAGCTCTGACATTCTTCTGAGGAGCAAGACTATCAGAATGGAAAAAGTACATAAGTGGGAGAGAGAAAAGAGAGGAAGTTGTCAGGTGTCAGTACTCTGATAATATATAAGCCAAATTGTTTCAAGCTATTGACTTCAAAGGATATGCCTAAACTACTTACTAGTGGGAGATGAATAATTGAGATTTAGTAAAAGGAAGAAAACATCTGTTTGCATTTGTTTTGAAAATGTTGCTTTTGTGATTTCACATATGAAATTTGAATTATTCTTGGAATGCAAATGAAGTCTTTGAAGACTTAAGAAAGTTTTGGGAGTTTAACTGGATTAGTATGGTGTCAATTCTACTTCTTTGTTACCTGTGTAATATTTACTTAGGAACCTGCAAAGTACTACTGTTCACCTGGTGGTGGCTACCTGGTCTTATTAGAGATCTCTTACATAGTTTCTCATGGCACTCTTAACATCAACTATCAGTCCCATAATAATGAACTGCAACCTTATTAAATAATTTATTGGTGCCCAAAACAGAAATGCCATTTTTCATCACAAAATCAAGTAATTTTAGGTGCTTACTCAGGTAACACAGATTATATTCTATAGTCCTATTTCCTATTTCTAGTGGCAAAGAGATCTAGAACTTTGTAACCTCAAATGATGGTATCCTATGTGATGCAAGAAATAAAATGAGGTGATGTATTCTTGGATGCCAATGAGTGTTTGTTAGTGTATATTTGAAATTTGCAGAATTTAATATTCATTTATTATGTCCATAGATTTAAAAATATGTAGGTCTTCATTTCAATCATCTACTTCTTTGTCTCTATCTTAGTAAATAATCTATGCTCGTGGCAGCATTATTCACAGCTAAATGCTAGAAATAGTGCAACTATAGGTAAATGAATGTGTTAGGAATTGCACATGTTTGATATAATATTGTGCATAACTATAATAATACAAACCACAATAGTATAAAGCAATAAAATTGAAAGGTTTTACAAATATCCTCATTATGGTTTTGTAATGCAAACCCTGGCACAGAAAACCAATTGAGGACATGCACCTTAATATTGGCAGTGGCCATGCTTGGGAGATGAGGTGACAGAGCATGACCTAAGGTAGTGAGACTAGTGTTTTCTTCTAATTGTCTGCATTTCCCACATCTTCTATTACAAGCATTCATTTCAATTAAGTTGAAAAATACAAACCTTCCATTTATGCTTCCATTTGAATCCTTCTAGTTCCCAGGTAGCAAAGAAAGAGGATTGTAAGCTCTGAGCCCTTGTGTTCTGCCTCCTTTCCTGAATCTGAATCCTCCCTAACATCCTCCATAAGCTGCTTAGCCCTAAAGCTGGCTCTGAGAGCTTCCTCCCTCCCCCAGCACTGCTGAGAAGTGCCTGCCTCCCCTTTATCTCCCATCCTAAATCACATCAGAGTCCCTTCTCCCTGAGCCCTGCTCCTCAGAGCCTCAGCATTGCTTTTCTTCTCTTCTTTCTTGATTTCCCCTCTGAATCTTCCTGGCATTCTCAGTTCAAGGCCAGATGGCTGATTTTCTGAAGCATTAACACTTCCCCTCTGCTGACTTAGAGCTATTTCAAACCCATCACCCACACCTCGCTGGTAACCAGGTTTCTACCACAGTAGGTTGCCTGGTGAGATTTGGCAAGTGCGGTGAGGGTGGGGCTGGAGAAACTATCCAACAGGAAATTAGTCACTAAACTAGTTTGGTTTTACTTGATTCATTTGGGATACTTGGAGAGTGCTTAACGAGGACACATTAGAAGGAAAACTGTGGTTTAAAAAGCCAACAGTTGTGTTCTGTGTGGTTCAGCAATTCAGAGTTTGTTAATAGATTTTCTGTTTTTGTCTCAACAATCGGTATGTCAAACTAACCCACAAATAAAAGATTTGGCTGACATTTATTTCACATGGGCTTAGGCAGGGTGTTGTTGCTAATTTGTTTTAACTACTGATGATGAATCTGGAAAATGTGAAAAGAAACATTTAGTCCTTCAAAATAGTGGAGAAAGGAAAGCATGCATCACACCTTTGGTTTGGTTTCAAAAAATTCATTAAGAAGTTGAACCTGCTCTGGGAAAATAACTATGCAAGGAATGGTGAAAGATAAGAATGGATAAACACATAATCTAAGTTTTCCAAAAGGTCACAATATAACTGTGGACACTCCCACACCCATTGCCTTAAAGGGAAGAGCACAGGAAGATTGGGATTCCACTAAGTAACGACTGAGAATATCTGGTGAAATTGGTTAATTTACCAGTTCAAGGACAAATGCCCTTTTGCCTTTCTTCTCTGCCAACCTTAGGGATGGGCAACTTTTTTTCCCTTTAGCTTGATTCCTTGAGCATATCAAGATGGCTGAATGTTGAAGACAACATTCAAAGGTGGAGAAGAGAAATGTCCCTTTTTTGTGTTCCTCTTAAATTTTTTTAAAAAATAATTTTATTAGAACATAATAGTTGTACAGAGTGATATATTATGGTATTTATATATGTGCTTATAATATGTCTTAGTTGGATTTACCCCCTCCATCTTTCTCTCTCTTCCCCCTCCCCTTCTAGAACAATTTCATCCATCTATTTTCATACATGAATACAAAATACATCTGGACATACACCCTCATTGCTCCTTTCCTTGTGCCTACCCACCTCTCACTGGTACCCTCCCCTGAAAAAGACCTACTTTTCCCCCTTGAGTGAGATAGAGATTCACTCTCAGGTATCATTTCTACAGTTCACTGTTAGAGTAGTTTCTCTGAGCCTGTGGAACACTGGAAACATGGAGAGGAGGTATAGCACTCTCCACCAGACCTTGAAGCTGGCTCTCCCATTGCTTCACTGCCACTGTCATTTGCCATTGATTCTAATTCTTCTCTTTCTAAGGCTCATCAAGAGAAGTGAGGAAAGGACAACCTCTGAATGAGGAAAAGAACAAAAACAAGAAGCCTTTCAGCAGACTTGCTGTCCCATGCTATTGGTTAGGAGATATAACATAAGTTTTTAAAATCAACTAATGATAATGGTTCAAAATGAATTTCATAACTACCTAATAATGAGCAACTGTGTATCATCGTATTGTCTCACAGTAAAAAGATTAATTTATTAAATGTAAACCTTTCAAATATACTATAACTTTTTATGCTACTGTTTTGCATTTCTTAATTTTTTATCATTAAACATTAGTATTATGCCACCATATTTTCAAAAATAGAATTAGCTCAGCCTCTATCAACCTTCTGGAAGCTCTGTGGGGAGGCTGGACCAGCCCAGGGAGACTTCATAAAAAAAAAAAAAAAAGGCAGGACAATTGGGAATCACTTTTGCTGAGAATATCATTGAACCTATAGGAAGCATAGTAAATCTACCAATAAAGAACCAAGCAGGCCCAGAGAGTCTCTGGAAGTTATGAAATGCCTTTAATGGTTTGGTTGCTCACAATGAATTCTGGCGTCATTTTGGCAAAAGGAGTGAAAAGGAATTGCAGATTGAGCTCTCTCATGCCAATAATGAGAGTAATGGAAATTGACTTCTTTCCATTCCAGCTGTAGCCACAGGAGTAGGTTTTGCTGCCAAGAAAAAAACTCCATCATGGTTTAGAGTTGAAATATTGGTCAAATTGAAGGGCAGAGGCAGCGTTTAGGGCAGACACTACATATGAGATTGCTAGTCTGTTGCCTAACCTTTCTCCTTGTGTCACAAACACTTGCTTTAAGATCCTTTATTCCCTTCTAGCTCTTTAACTAATGAACTATCAACACTCATTGCTAATATTAAAACTATCAGCTGCATATTTGTTTGTCAAATGCTTTTTTTCTTTTTACAGTATCTTCTTTAATCCCCACAGCTACTCAGTAAGCTCACTGCTATTATTTCCTTTGTGACTGGGTAAAAATCACATTCAGAGATGTGATGTGGGTAGCTTGCCTATATAAAATATACAAACTGTGAAAAACAAGAGTTGAGCCTATTGAAACACAATATTGAGCAGAGT
Organism: Castor canadensis; assembly: GCF_047511655.1. Lineage (NCBI taxonomy): Eukaryota > Metazoa > Chordata > Mammalia > Rodentia > Castoridae > Castor > Castor canadensis. The sequence continues at coordinate 63,192,513 of NC_133398.1, forward strand.
TGGGACCAATACAGTTCTGGCCCTGGGGGAACTTACTTGGACCAGCCCAGGGAGACTTCATAAAAAAAAAAAAAAAAAAAGCAGGACAATTGGGAATCACTTTGGCTGATAATATGATTTAACCTATAGGAAGAAAAAATGAAGAATGCAGATAAAGAAGCTCCAGGGTGTTGTTAGATGTGCTAAGGGAAGATACATAGGAAAGTGCAACACAGAAAGAAAAGTAGATAATGTTTTGGGGTTCCCTAGCTATTTATTTCTTTCATTTTAAGGTGGAGCTGAAATAAATATTTTCCATACCTTTCAGTGTTGATACATTAGGTTTTGATACTCTTTCTGTCTCTAGACAACATCATATGTTCTCCTTGCATAGTCTATGTCCCAAGACAGAATAAAGGGACAACTTCAACTTTCCAATTCAGGTATCAGTATATGTTACTCAAATAAGCTGAACTCTTATGAATTAAATTCAGATATCCTTTCAGTGATGGGTGTGAGGGAGAATTAAGGGAAGACAATCAGTTTAATAACTCAAGGGAGAAAACAAAAATAAAAAGGAAACAAATACCATAGAAACACGGGGATTCCGAATCTCACTTTTCAAATCTTTTCTCCTTTGAACTAGAATGATGCTTGCCAAATACTATGGTGAGTATTTCTATCTACAGACACTAACTACTTGATAAATTAAAGGAAACATTCAGAGAACATTTTCTACCTCTGCCAGTGGTAGCTTATAATTCATCACCGAAGGTCGGAGCCATTCCTCTGTGGAGCAAATCCATACATGACCTCTTCCTTCTAGTATCAACTCCTGGATCCTCGCTTTAATTTTTTTAATTCACTGTATAAAATTGAATATCAGTATCCCAAATACTATTAGGACCTTGAAGAAGAATTTTAGTAGCTCTTTGAACCCAAACCCACCACAAATATCCAACTCTTTGGAGAAAACTACCAACTAATTTCTGAAAGCATAGTTCCCTGAAATGTTTCTCTGAATGTCTCACATATCTATTGTGCAACCAAAACCCCATCTGCCATATTGTCTTCTCCTCTAAAGCAGTTTTGACAGTGCTGAGCAGTTTCAATAGATAGGTAAGTGATGGCAGAAATTTGAATAGAAAAGGTTTCCATGTGCAAAAATAAACTTTAGCAATGACCACACAACTTATAAAAGTGCTACAAAAGTAGCCTTCTAAATTGTTCTAGTTGTGTCGGGCACTGTAGTACCCACCTGTAATCCCAGCTACTTAGATTAAAAAAAAATAAAGATAAAGATAAAAAATAAAATAAAAAATTTTTTAAAAATAAAAAGCTAAAGAGGATTGTGATTGAGACCAGCTTGGGCAAACAGTTCATGGTACTGAATCTTAACCAATAAACTGGGTATGTAATCCCTGCTATGTTGGTGACAAAATTAGGAGCATCATGGTCCAAACCAGCCCAGGTAAAAAACATGAGCCCCTATTCAAAAAATAACTAAAACAAGAAGGGATGAGTATGTGGCTCTAATAGTAGGGTACCTGCCTAGCAAGCCACAGGTCCTGAGTTCAAATCCCAGTGCTTCAAAAAATTCTAATTATATGCATTTTTAAAAAGAAAAGTAAAAATAACAAAATCTTCCATTAGCTAAAAAATAATACAGGTTGAGACATTTTGTAGCTGTATCAGAACTTCAATTTCAGGATTGGTGGTAATGCGCTTACACTTTTAAATCTGTATAAATATTATGGATTTATACTTTGAAAATAGCAAAATAAGGAATGATGGAGGGATAATCAAATGGTTATTATAGTAATGCATTTGTTATTTGCATATTTTCAAAGTCAAGTACAAGAAGAAAAATTTCAAATTAAATTTCAACTTGAGCTAAATTAATCCCCAAGGTATTTCTTTCAAGAGCCTTAGTAAATCAGCTGACTCTAGATTTTTCCTGGTACTTAGAGACGTTAACTTTGAGCATCTTTATTTTTGGTGCTTTGAGGTTAAGGCAACAGATGGCCTATGACTTACATAAATGTTTTCTGTATTAATAAAAACAAAGAAACATGCAGAACAATTGTCTAAGCCTAAAGCTTACATTTGATGTTGCTTTCCATGCTTCTTATTATTTAAATTTGATTCAAAGATGAGAGGAAGGAAGCTGTGGAGATGCCTGTGGAGTGATTTTTACCATAACAGGTGCCAGGCCAAGGAATCCTGAGACCCTTCTTGCTGGTGTTTGTCAATGGTCCAAAACAGGGTAGATGAAGGACATGCACTGGAGGTGTGGGTGAACAGTCTCGGGACAGTGGAAGGTTCTAATAGTTATCATGAAGTCCATTCCTTCCACATAGCCAATACTCAATCCACTGTTAATATGTAGAAGCTATGGCTTCAGACAATCAGTAGGATCTTTATGTTGGAAATTGATGGAGATAATCTTTGACTGCACAATCAGTTATGTCTTCCTCACACCCCAGACTTATTTGGAGTTGGTGTTGTGACAAGAAATCATGAGAGCGATGCAAATGATTTCACCCAATCTAATATTGTTTCGATATCTTTTCATGTTTTACTGGAATCCAAAAACGATACAAAGGCTGACAGAATTTCTGACTCAGACTGGAGTTCAAGATCTTTTACTTTCCTCCTTACTAGGTACATTTATAGACAAGAAAAGTGTTCCCCTCTAAGTCCTCCACCTGTATTTGTATCAGAATTCAATTTTACAAAGACAATAAATGACAGTGAAGTGTGAATATAATAATCACTAAAGAAGCTGACTTTAGCATTTTTAAAAATATTAATCCTTGTGAAGAGCTTTGCTATATTTGCTGGGTGTCAGATAACATGTACATGTGATCTTTAATAATAAAATGTTACAGGGAAGGAAATTTAAGACAAACTGCCAGTAAATGTGTGCAAAATTTAAGACTCAGGGATATTATAATTCCACTCACACAGCACTCTTCAGGCAGTTGTTGGTGGATGATTTAATTAGGGTTTTATTTTTACTTTTCATTTTTGGTATATTATATTAAGGGTGACCATTTTCCTTCAGGAAAGAAGTGGAGAAAAGGCTGAAATTTCACTTTGAAGCAGCTTCATTCTCATATTTCGCATTTTCTGGGTTCTTCTTTCATACTGTTCCTTTTTTCCATTTGTTTCCGTGTTCTTTGCAAGGAACTTCTATTGTCCTGAATTTCTGAATTTTCACCACATCTGGACACTGGCTTTGATTAAAAGTTGCTTCTTCACATGCTTTCATTTAGAAACTGTTTTAGTTGTTATAACAATCTCATCTCAGCCTCCACTTTTCCAGAAAAGCCTCTCCTTATATCCTGATTTAGGTCAAAGCCATTATCTGTATTTTCATATTACTTTTCACAGTTGTAACTTTTATTTTCTTTAGTTTTATTTATTTGTGCAATTCCTTACTTAATGGCAAACATCCAGACTAGCCCTAAGCTCAAAGTATAAGCTTGTGTGTGCCTATTTTTGTTCTCTCCTATATGCATAGTGTCTAGTACACAGTAGTTGCTTAACCAATATTTGTTTAGTAAATAAACTAGAAAATTCTTGCTCAGCATAACATGTGGGTCTAACAAGCATCCAAATCACAGTAAGGCCAAAACTGAGCTCTTGGTCTTCTCTTTGAAACTCTCTTCTATGGTCCTCTCCATCTTGGTAAATGGTAAAGTAGTCTTTCCTGTTCCTCAGCTCCAAATCCTTTGTGTCATCTTTGACTTCTCTCTTTCTCTCACACTGCATATCTATTTAACTTTAAAATTCTGTTTTTCCATATTTCAACCACATTGCCCCATGTCTACTGCTAACATTTAATTCTAATCCACTGTCTCCTTCATCTGGACTAGTGTAATGGCCTCATATATAGTTTGCCTTCTTGTGTCCTTAGCTCACTGTAGTTGTTTTTCATGTGGCCACATTTTCTCTTGAACACGTAAATCAAATCATGTTACTCCTCTCTCAAATGCTCCAGTGGTGGTCCAACTCATTCATGGCAAAAGCTCCTATGTTGACATACAAAGCTACACAATGACAATAGGGACTTTGCTCTGTTATGATCTTTGCTATATCTGTAGTGCATAGTCAATGACACAAAGTAGACACATGACAAATACCTGTTTTATGAATTTGTGTACTTACTAGTCTGTTATTTTATTTTTTAAAAAAACTATCCTCTGGCTCTTAAAGCAAAAATGAGCTGTTTTAATGGATTTCAATGGCTATAATTACCCTTTAGTTAACTCATACTGAGAGTGTTCAATACATAGCATACCATTATGAACTTTTGTTCCAAGTTCTGCTCTTGAAAAACATGCATAAAAATACTTGTATTGTGAAGTCAATTTTGACTTGTTAGGAAAATCATTATTGCAATCAATATTAGCTCAAAGAATCATTCAAGGGCATTCTATGTCACAAGGCTGACTATTGTGGTTGGCTGAATTTAAAATTAAAAAGAAAAAATTCCATTTGATAATGTAGACTGCTTTTATGCACTAAAACAACTACTTAGTTGGGGGGAGGCAGTGACATTTTTCAGGTAGTAGAAATCATAACCATTGAACACTTTTGGTGAAGATTTTTCATGTGCATTTTAACAATCAGTGACTCACTAAATCTACAATTCTATACCAAATCATATATCGATTATATTAATTTTCCCTTCTTTAATCTGCTTGTGGGAAGACAATCTAGTGTTGAATAACTTCAAATCTTTTTTTTTTTTTTTTTTGCAGTACTGGGGATTGAACTCAGGGCCTAAACCTTGAGCAACTCCTCTAGCCCTTTTTTGCAAAGGGTTTTTTTGAGATAGGGTCTTACAGAACTATTTGCCCAGGCTGGCTTCGAACTGTGATCCTCCTGATCTTTGCCTCCTGAGTAGCTAGGATTACAGACATGAGCCACTGGTGGATGGCATAACTTAAAATCTTAAGGAGGAAGAGGGAAAGGGGGATATGGTCACAGTAAACCTCTGAAAGCAATAATAGGGTTTTGTTTTTCTGCGTATCTTAACATATGCAGTAAATTGAACAGATTATGATGACAGAATAGTAATTTAAATGAAGATGGCAATGGATGTTTACATGTTTTTGATCTTTATATGACTTCCAGAAATTGTCATGATAATATTGAAATTAGGATGATGAAAGGGACAGGGGTAAGGTGGTCATGTTAGAAGGTAGTTATTAAAAGTTAGGTTTCTGAAATGTTCATCCTTCCTCATAACCATTAATTTCTGTATGTCCAAAGTTAATGAATAGTTTTTCAAAATTTCATTTTCTCCTGAGGCTGAAGAAGCTTTATAGTTTTGTTAATTGCATTTTATTCATTCAGCAAATATTTATTGAGCATCCAGTTTGTGTCAGACTATTCTATGCTCTGGATATTTGAAAGCTATTGGATGTGCTTTGGTGTAGAGACATTTCATGTCATTCAGAACTATATCCGGAGGGAAGACTTGTATCATAAAAAGACAACACAGTTGATAAGAGAAATAAGAATTTGTTTTATTTGAATAAAGAAAATTCACATTTATCTAATGATTTCCCTAAACTCATATTTTCATTTGCTCAGAAACTGGGAGAAAGGAAGGAATTCGTGGGTACACTGCTTTAAATATATTTTGCCACCATTTAATCCAATAAAACATTCTGAAATAAACTAAATTGGGATGCATTGGAAAGTCAAGTCATAATATATGCAAAATTTTTTTTGCAAGTAACCTTAATGATTGATTTTCACATGACTGGTTAAGAACATAGCCCACAAATGGTCAAAAAACACATGAAAAAATGCTCACCATCTCTGGCCATAAGGGAAATGCAAATCAAAACCACACTTAGATTCCACCTTGCCTCTGTTAGAATACCTATCAGCAAAAACACCACCAACAACAGGTGTTGGCAAGGATGTGGGGAAAAAGGAACCCTTGTACACTGCTGGTGGGACTGCAAGCTAGTGCAACCACTCTGGAAAGCAATATGGAAGCTTCTTAAAAAACTAAACATAGATCTGCCATATGATCCAGCAATACCACTCCTGGGGCTATACCCAAAGGATCATGACTCAGGTTACTCCAGAGGCACCTGTACAACCATGTTTATTGCAGCGCTATTCACAATAGCCAAGTTATGGAAACAGCCAAGATGCCCCACTACTGATGAATGGATTAAGAAAATGTGGTACTTATACACAATGGAATTTTACTCAGCCATGAAGAAGAATGAAATCTTATCATTCACAAGTAAATGGATGTAACTGGAGAACATTATCCTGAGTGAGGTTAGCCAGGCTCACAAGACCAAAAATCTTATGTTCTCCCTCATATGCGGACTTTAGATCTAGGACAAAGGCAGTAATGTTGTTGGACTTGGGTCACACAGGAGGAATGGGGATAGGTGGGAAACCCAAAACTTGAAAGTGTCTGATGTCCCCACTGCAGAGGAGCTAACACAGTAACATTAAAATGATAGAGGTCAATATGGGAAGGTGACTTGGAAGTAGTGAAGAGATCAGGTAGAGATGAATCAATTTGGATTGTAATACACTTGTGCACGGAAGCAATGCTAGGAATCTCTCTGTATAGCTATCCTTATCTCAACTAGCAAAAACCCTTGGTCCTTCCTATTATTGGTTATACTCTCTCTTCAACAAAATTAGAGATAAGGGCAAAATAGTTTCTGCTTTGGTAGTGAGGGGGTATCGGGGGATAGGAAGGGGGTGAGGTAGGTAAGGGAGGGGGTGGGGGAAGGGGGGAGAAATGACCCAAACATTGTATGCACATATGGATAAAAGAAAAAAAAGATAAAAAGAAAAATAAATAAAAGATTATCCAATTTTAAAAAATAAAGAACATAGTCCATCTGATATTGGCATTTTGTTGAAAGATTATTTTTCTTAGAGGTGGCATATTTTAGCCTATTTCTTTCTGTGCCTTTTTGTGTTGTCTTCTACAAATCTGAGGTGGGTTTTGGTAGTGTAATTGGTGGTCTTCATTGGTTCTGTTGTGCCAGCAGAAGCTGCTGTGGAGTCAATTGTCTTGTGAAAAGATGGGAAGGTTTTCTACTGTGTATAAAAGGCTTTCGTAGGGAGAGGGAGAAAGAGGTTAGGTGTGGGATCCACAATAAAATTTTTTTAAAGGGAGTTCTGAAACATAAATGAAAACAAAAGTTCAAGAAAATAAAATGAAAACAACAACAATAAAATAAACTGCTTTCTTTTAGTGACTTCCCATGTGAACATGGGAAAATGAGAAGCAGTAGATCATAGATTTAAGTGTTGCCATTTATCTCCTCTAAAGCCAATCTAAGAAAATAAATCCAAGACTCTTCTTGCTTTTCATTTATTTATTGAAATAGTTGCTGTGGCAGGAGATTCAAAGAGGTGATATTCATTGAAGGGTTGGGGAAGAAGTCACTCAAAAACAATGAACAAAAACAAAGCAAGAAGCAAACAAATAAAAAGTAGAGTAAGCATTCAATCAAGTTTTATAACTCTTAGAGAAGGAAACACTACGAACACTCTAAAAACTAGGTCTCATGGAAGCATACCACATTCATATTCAACATTCAGATAAGCACGTTAGATCCTTAGGCATCCTTTAAAGACCCATATGTTTGGTGCAAGCACAGTAAACAAAAATAAATTTCCAAGGCCTGAGAATGTTTCATTTCTTTCATTCAAGGAATGAAGCTGCTCAAGCAATAAGACCCTCTTCAAAACTCCATTTCACCCATTAAGGACCTGGAACCCATGCTGCTCACCCATGGCAAATACCTTGTACATGAATGGAAGTTATTACACTGTAGAAGACTGACTCTAAAATAATAAAAATTACTTATCCTTAAAGAGGATTAAACATATCCTCACAGCAGAGAAATACAAACAGCTGAAATTCTGTACATTTGCATGCACACATCTAAGTAATAACAGTTAAACAAAATGCAGACTATCAGAAACACATCACTGAACAACCTAAGAATTTTGCCATCAGCTATGATGTTGCAGTGAAAACCTCATATTGTATGTTACCCTGTCTTGTCTGAGACCTTCACCAAAGAGTGAGAAATTCCCCAGGAGAATGTTAGTTGCTTTCTTTTAGAAAAATAAAACCATGATGCATAATTATATGTCAGACTTAAAGTTTTAAGACCCACTCCCCCACATACATATCACAATGAACTTGAGATATTTGTCAAAGTACATAGCTAAGCATGTATCCTCACCAACTTTTTAACTAAGTGAATTAAAGCAAAGAAACACTGGGAACCTATAAAGAAAAACCAATCAATTCAGGATCTTGAAGGGATGAGTCTGAAAAACAGGGAAGGCCAGTTCCATCCCATTTTCTTGATCCATGCATTAACGATTGCTGCCAGGGTAAGTCTTTTAATGAAGGTTCAAGTTTAAATGACTCTTGTTGAAATGTTGAGATGTAGTCCCTTGTGGTCAGTATGCTTGTGATGTTTTAATTGAGGACATCTGTTGGCTGGCTGAAGGAAGAAGACAGAATGGAAGCTAGCATATTTCAAATGATAGAAAAGAGTGGCCCAGTGATATCCTTTCTGGAAAACACCTGTTTTCCAGTATTGTGTTTTCTCTTCTTGTAAGCATTATCCTTGCAGTGAACAGGGTTTCAGTGAAAACTGAAGGCACCATCTTTATGAAAAAGAGAAGCACATAGACACTGATAAAATAGCCATGGAAAGGGGAATCTCTCCTTTTATGTGAAGAACAGAATAGAACACCACCCTGAGGCTGCAAGAACTGGTGGCTTCCTATTGCTTCTCCTTTTCAGAGTTAAGAAGATGTGACAATTGGATTTTTTGTAACTGAATTGTTCAGAGCCTTAGCTCACCTTTTCAATGGCAAGGAGCTGATGTGTTATTTCTGCTTCTTAATGAGGAGGCAGGAGTTGGCCAGTGGACATATGTTCCATTCATGCCCATGGCTTCACCAGAAGTCTCCTGGCTGCTGGCCATAGGACACAGTTCACCATGAGTCAAGCATGAGTCTTTTCACTGATTGGCAGAAGAGCAAGTGTGTGCTGTATTTCCTTACCTCAGAAATTCTTCCAGTACATATTTAAGTTTCCTTGATTTGTTCTCCATATGGTCCATGTGGTTAACCACAGTTTGGTCTTCCTTAATAGCAGTAAAGAGAGACTCATCATGACCCTTCTTCAGGCTCATCACTCTCTTACTCAAACCTATAATTTATTAAGAACATCCTCTGTGGGGAAGAATGTCTCAGCTATTTGGTAATAGGATACAGAGTTTTTACACACTGTGAGCTCTGTGCTTAGAGCCAGATGACTGTTCTAGTAAGTCGATGAGGGAAGTGAGAATCTGTTTTCTTTCCTGAGCCTCTGAATGGGCTCGGTAGGTACCAGGCTAGGTGAATAAGAGGCCAAGTCTTCCATCTTTGCATGCCTTCTATTCTGTCCACAGGGTCTAATGCTAGTGGCCTGAACATTTGAGCCAGGTTGACTTGTGTTTGATTTCAGGTGTACGACTCCACTGCAGTGATTCTCAGCTGAGAGAGGTCTATTTAGTCTCCCAGGAGACATTTGACAACATCTGCAGACATGTGTGATTGTTATGACTGGGTGTTTAAGAATCCAAGACTCTTAAACATTCTCAATTCCCAGAAAAGCCCTTTTCCAGTTCTACCCCTGTAACAAAGAAATTACTCCATTCAGAACTTATGAGGTTGAGGATCCTCACTTTCCTGGCTGATGGATACTAAACAAGTTAGTTTACCTCTTGAATGTGAGAGATAATTATTGGTCATAAAAGGTTATGATAAATATTGTTTTAAAGAATATAAAATACAAATATTACATATAGAATTAACACAATTTCCTTCATCCTCTCTTTGGGATTCAAGTATCTAGAAACCCTCTCCTCCTCAATGCAAATCTGTTTTTACTTAGCTCAAGTTTAGTTATGTTGTATCTCTCCATAATCTCAGGGACTTTTATCAATGAGTGTTGCTTTCTCATTTCTGTTGCTGCCTACCACATTAGCTCTAGCTCTGCAAGGCTGAAGGATCAGCCTCCCTCTGAGACATTGTGATGTCTCATAAGAAAGAAAGGAGGCAAAACTGTATGTTGGCTTTTAAAACTTCTATACAGATATGTCCTGTATCAGTGGTTTTAAAAAAGATTTTTGTTATTATGGATTTTACAAATTAGGGATTTTTTATCATAACATTTTCAGCTTTGCATATTATGTGTTTCATCATATTCATCAGCATATCACCCTCTCTTGCCCCCTTCTGCTTCCCATTTTTCCTAAATTTCCCTCCCTGCTATTAACTTCTCTCTGCTTCTATGTATTTCTTCCTATTTACCTCATTGGTGAAGGAGGGATCCCTCCATAGAGAAATTTAGATGACTGGATATATGATGTATGATACTGGACAGATGAGATTCACAGCAGTTTTTTAATCATATAGTCTCACAGCCTGAGGAAGAATGATGCAGGGGGTTATACTCAGGGACAAATTGGACTAGCAGGGATGTGGGGGCAGACATTGCAGTTTCAAGAGGATGAGGAGGCCTTGGTTCACACAGGAGGGGGTGATTGATTTGTTTGAATAATTTCACAGACTAGCAAGAAATTTGAACCTGTTATTCAGTGATAAACAGGACTGTCACTGTCCTCTTGATAAGGTAGGTCCTGTGGCTAAGGCACCTTATCAGTGGAAGCTGAGTGACAAGGGAAACTTGGAACAAGGCCCTCTGAAACCCTACTGATTTTATCAGTGTCAAGACAGTACATGATATTGAGCCTTAACTTTAGGCCTTAAACTCCAACTACCTCTGACTGCATTTCCTCCACCCACATAAGTACCATGGGAAATCAAATTCAGTGACAGAAGCAACTGGAAGATCATTTATCATTTTAAGCCAGTGGTTTCTAAACTTCCCTTTCTATTCATGGACACTGTTATTCAGTCAGATCTTATCTGAACTTCATCACTTACAACAATAAAGAAGACATCAACAAAATGAGAGCTAATGGGTTTGAAGCAGGATAAGTATCCAGGCATCCCATTGTCTTCCCATCCATTGACATGACATGACCACATGCTTCACAAATGAGAAAACTGAAACCCAGAGAGGGCAGAGTAACTTAAGGTATTATATAGCAGAGTTCATATTTTCTGTTGCGAATGGATGTTTCTAAGCTAGAAATAGGGAATCTATGGTGAAAACATATAAGGAGAAAAAATAAGAAGTCAGTGAATTCTGACAGTACCTATGTATGACTAAGAAGGATGCAAAGCAGAGGAGGGGAAAGTTAATGGAAGAGGGAAAGTGGAAGTAATTAAAGAAATGAGAGGAGAGATCCAAGATGGTGACTAGGGTACAGAAGCAGAAAGCCTAAGCTCCATGACTCCAAAAACCTCCTTCAGATGTTGGAGCTGCACTTAAATAATTCTGACTGCTTCTAGCCAAAATAATAGCTGCCATCACACTAGGTGTAGGAAAAAATTCAAAGACTGACCCTCAAATCAGCCTTTAATTGCACCTAACACCTGCGACCCGCTGCACAGCCAGCAAGGCAGGCAGATCCAGCAGCACCGAGGAAACCTTCCTCCCCCATGGTGATTTTTATTTTCTTTTTCTTTTTCTTTCCTTATCTTCTCCTTCCTTCCTCTATCAAGCATTAGCCAGTATCAAATTTTCAACATACTGAACCGCAAGCCCATGAAAAGCCTCCCCACACCACATTACACTGAGAAAATTTGGTGCCATTTCTCACTGCCACCACTACCACTGCTGCAGCTGCTGGCTCCAAACCTGCCTGCACATCAATTGACAGAATGAACAGGTGAGCACCAGTACCCCAGTACCATGTGGGAATCTCCTATTCACCCCTGGGATCATAAACCAGTGCAGCCCCTGGGCAGACTAACCCCCCCAACAAAACTGAATAACAAACAGTAAACTGTAATTAAACACAGACAGTGGAGGGGGCAGGAGAAATGTTGAAACTACAATGGAGAAAGGGGGAGGAGCAAGGAGCTAATCTCAGTAATGAGCTATCAGTAAGCAAACACAGGAAAGGTAGTGAAAACTGAGAGCAGGGGTGTAAAAAACCACTCCCCAAAGTAGGGCAGGTAGTGGATCACAGAACTGATCTCCTGAGCCAGAGAGCAGCATCCAAAGTTGAATTGCCCTGCAAAACTGGAAAACAAACAGCAAACTGTAAGAAAACATGGACAGTGGAGGGGATGGGTGACATGCTGAATCTCCTCCAGAGAAAGGGGGTGGGGCAAAGAATTAAACTTCCAGTGCTGAACTCTCAGTAAACAAACACAGCAATAAGCCACCTCCAAAGCAAGACAGGTAGTGGATCACAGAGATGATCTCCTGAACCAGAGGGAAGCATTCAAAATTGAACTGCCCCACCTTGCTGGGAAAGAAGCTGACCAAACAGCTGCAGCTAAAAGATAACACAGCTGTCAGCTGTAGAAAACAACAACTCTGACCACCCTGCATTATCTGGCAAACCTACTGCACCTCACAATTTCAATTAAGCTGGTAGAAAGAAGAACAAAACACTACTCACAAACTAATCACCTAGTGAGACACATCAGATCTTCTGCTTATATGCCAATACAAGGACTGGATGCTGGAGGACTAACTCCAGAACTTAAAATAAGACTGAAATTCTGTTGTTCCTGAACCTGTTTTTTTTTTTTTTAATTGTTTTTTATTTCTATTTTTTGTTTGTTTTATTATTGTGGGGTTTTTATTTTTATTTTTATTTCTGTTTTCTTTTTTCTTTCTCTACTATCAACATTACCATCACCATCTTCTCATCCCTATTCTGACTCCCTTCATGCTCCCCCTTCTCCTGTGCTAAAATCCATTGCTCTCCTTCCCAACTACTTTTCTGCCCCTTTTCATCCATACTTTCTCCCTGCCCTCACCTTCCCATACCATTCTCCTCAAACCTGCCATGATACTATCCCTCCCTCCTACACACTCAGCACCTGCTGACCAACCTACTATACTAACTTTACACAAACCCAAACTCTGCAATCCTTGACACAATCACCCTACACTACAACAGAAATGCACACAAACACACACACAAGGGCCACAAAACCCAGCAGCCCCTGCACTGCTTCCCCCACTCACCCACCTCACTTCCCACCTCCCCTTTTAGTGCCACTCTAACCAACTCCCCAAATTTCTACAGCTAGCCTAACAAACATTAACTCACAAACTCCTACTGTTTATAGATATTACCACCAAGGGGTCTTCTATATAATATATAAACAACCAGTCAAGTATTGAAACTGTGAATTAGTTATTGCTAAATTATATCTCCAGACCAGGGATAGAAACAGCACACCAACCTAGATAACAACCAAGATAGCCACAACACAAAAATTAAATCAAGGGAAAGAAAACAGGTGACTGAAAACACCCTCTAATCTATCAAGAACATAGTTGCACAGTAAAAAGTAAAGTGATGGGAGGAAGAAGAAGGGATGGAAACCACTCTCCTCAAAAAAAATTTAATTCAGGATTCAGAGGGAAATGAAGAAAACTGTCAGTTTCTGACCCCAATAAAACAATGACAAACAACACTAAGGATCTCAGTGATGCCCACAAAAACACCCTCAAAGAAGAAATATTGCAAGAAATCACTGAGAATTTCATGGAGAAGATACTGGACATGGTTAACCAAAATGTACAAGATGCACTCAAGAAATTTTGAGACACCAAATAAAGAATATGAGAAGATACAGAAACAAATAAATGAACACAGAGGAGCCCTAAATAAACACCATAAATAGAGAGATAAATGAATTAAAGATGAAAATAAAAAATATTAAAGAGGAAGTGACCCAAGATATGGAAAACCTCAGAAAAAAGAATCAAACACAAAAAACAAAACAACAGTGGAAGGCCACTTCAGCAGACTGGAGCAAGTGGAAGACAGGATTTCAGAACTTGAAGTTAAAATAGAAATTAAAGGAAAAACTGAAGAAATACTAGTCAAAGAACTCAAGAGCTGTGAAAGGAATATGAAAAACTCACAAACTCCATCAAAAGACCAAACCTGAAAATCATGGGCATTGAAGAAAGGGAAGAGGATTCGTAATATATTCAATAAAATAACAGGAAATTTTCCAAATCTCAAGAAAGTTTTGACCATTCAAGTACAGGAAGCCTCCAGGACACCAAACAGACTTGACCAAAATAGAACCTCCCCATGGCATATTATCATTAAAACAACAAGCACAGAGAATAGAGAAAGAATACTGAAGGGTGTAAGAGAGAAAAAACAAATAACATTTAAAGGTAAACCCATCAAAATCACAGCACATTTCTCAATGGAAACCTTAAAAGCAAGAAGGGCATGGAGTGAGTTATTTCATGTACTGAATGAAAATAACTTTAAACCTAGGATACTCTATGCAGCAAAACTATCATTCAAAATAGGTGGAGCAATAAAAATCTTCCAAAATAAGAAGAAACTAAAACAATATATGACCACCAAGCCACCATGACAAGATTCTCCAAGGAATTCTGCACACAGAGGATGAAAGCAAACAAAACCACAAGAGGACAGGCAATACCAAACCACAGAAGAAAGACAAGGAATCAGAGAATAGCATTGATTCAGCTGCACACAATCAAATCCTTAAACAACAAAAACAACTAAATGGCAGGGATCACCACATATCTATCAATATTAACACTGAATGTCAACAGACTCAGCTCCCCCATCAAATGATACTATTCAGCAAACTGGATAAAAAAGGAAGATCTAACAATCTATTGTTTACAGGAGACCCATCTCATTGACAGAAACAAACACTGGTTTAGGGAAGAAGTTTTACTAAGCCAACAACCCTTGAAAAGAGGCATGAATAGCAATACTTATTTCAGACAAGGTAGACTTCAAACTTACATTGATCAAATGAGATAAAGGACAATTCATACTAATAAAAGGGGAAATACACCAAAAGGAAATAATAATTATCAACCTATATGCACCCAATTCTATCAAATATACTCTGAAGGACCTAAAAGCATATATACACTCTAAAAAAGTGGTAGTGGAAGACTTTAATACCTCCCATCACCAATAGATAGGTCACCCAAACAAAAACTCCATAAAGAAATTCTAGAACTAAATCACACCATAGATCAAATGGACCTAGCTGATGTCTACAGAATATTTCATACAACTTCTGCACAATATACATTCTTCTCAGCAGCCCATGGAACTTTCTCCAAAATTGATCATATCTTAGGGCACAAAGCAAGCCTCAGCAAATATAAGAAAATAGAAATAATCCCCTGCATTCTATATGATCACAATGCATTAAAAATAGAACTCAACAACAAAAACAACAGCAGAAAATATGCAAAAAGTTGAAACCTGAACAATACATTGCTTAATGATCAGTGAGTCATCGATGAAATAAAAGAAGAAATTAAAAGGTTTCTGGAAGTTAATGAAAATGAAAACACAACCTACCAGAACTTATGGAACACAGCAAAGGCAGTCCTAAGAAGAAAGTTTATAGCCATGAGTGCATATATTAACAAGACAGAAAGATCTCAAATAAATGACCTAGTACTGCATCTCAAACTCCTAGAAAAGCAAGAATTAGCAAAATCCAAATCAAGAAGAAGGAGAGAAATAATAAAAATATGGGCCAAAATTAATGAAATAGAGACCAAAAAAACATACAAAGAATCAATGAAACTAAAAGCTGGTGCTTTGAAGAAATAAACAAGATTGACAAACTCCTGGCAAATCTAGCTAAAATGAGGAGGGAAAAGACCCAAAGCAGTAAAATCAGAATAGCAAAAGGGGAGATAACAACAAACACCCAGGAAATCCTGGGAATCATCAGAGACTACTTTGAGAACTTATACTGTAATAAATTGGAAAATCTAGAAGAAATGGACAAATTTCTAGATATTTATGACCATCCATGAGGATATTAACTACCTAAACAGATCTATAACATGAAATGAAATTGAAGCAGCAATAAAGAGTCTCCTAAAAAAGAAAAGTCCAGGACCTTCTGAATTCTATCTTTAAAGGTCTTTAGACCTTTAAAGAACTAATACCAACACTCCTTAAACTTTTCCAAGAAATAGAAAAGGAAAGAACACTGCCTAACTCATTCTATGAACCCAGTATTACACTCATCCCAAAACCATACAAAGACACATCCAAAAGGAGAACTATAGGCCAATCTCCTTAATGAGCATCGATGCAAAAATCCTCAATAAAATGATGGCAAAGTGAATCCAACAACATCAGAAAAATCATGCACCATGACCAAGTTGGCTTCATGCCAAGGATGCAAGAGTGGTTCCACATACACAAATCAATAAATGTAATACAGCACATTAATAGAAGCAAAGACAAAAGCCACTTGATCATCTCAATAGATGTTGAAAAGCCTTTGATAAGATTCAATATCACTTCATGATAAAAGCTCTAAGAAAACTAGGAATAGAGGGAATGTACCTCAACATTATAAAGACTATGACAAACATATAGCCAACATCACATTTAATGGAGAAAAACTAAAACCATTTCCCTAAAATCAGGAATGAGACAAGGGTGTCCACTATCCCCACTCCTATTTAACATAGCTCTGGGATTCCTAATGAGAAAAGTAGGGCAAGAAGAAATAAAAGGAATATAAATAGGTAAAGAAACTGTCAAAGTATCCCTAGTTGCAGATGACATGATCCTATAACTCAAAGACACAAAAAAATTCACCCAAAAACTCCTAGACATGATAAAGATCTTCAGCAATGTACAAGGATACAAAATTAACTTACAAAAATCAGTAACCTTTCTATACACCAACAATGAGAAAATTGAGAAAGAATATAGGAAAACAATTCCATTTATAATAGCCCCAAAAAGAATTAAATACCCAGGAGTAAACTAAACAGAAGACATAAATTACCTTTTCATGGAGAACTACAAACCACTAAAGAAAGAAATGGAGGAAGACTACAGAAGATGGAAAGATCTCCCATGCTCATGGATTGGTAGAATCAATATAGTAAAAATGGATATAATACCAAAATCAATCTACATGTTCAACACAATTACCATCAAAATCCCAATGACATTCATCATAGATATTGAAAAATCTACCCCAGGATTCCAAGATGGCAGCTAGAGGGAGGAAGCAGAAAGTGTGCCTCCTAAAGTAAAATCTTGGAGAGACACTAGAGATACACCTTACAGCAAAAACCACTGAATAGAGGCAAAACTGTGATTCCTCCACACCTCCAGCCCATGCATAGCATTTCTACTTCACATTAAATGGAGAAACCAGGAGGGCTCCCGTGCTGCCCAGACAGCTTGGGAAGACGCAGACAAGGTGAGCTAAGTGGTATATGGTACTCCCACAGACACCCCTGGGCCAGATCAGCATATCCCCCTGGGCCAGATCAGCATATCCCCCAGAGAAAAAAAGAAAAAAACCTGAATAATAAGCAATAACAACAAAAAAGACACATAGCAAAGAGGGCGGGGTGCCCTGAGCGCTGAAGTGGGGGAGGGGAAACCTCTCACAACAAGCCATCTGGAGAAGGCAGGAGAGGTGGCACACGCCCAGCAATCAGGAGCAGGAAAGCTTGTAAAAGTGGCAGTGGGAGGAAAACTCCACAGGGGAGGGGGAAAGACCCACTTTCCACATGAGCTATAAATAAACAAGCTGGCCAGAGAAGGCAGGAGTGGCGGCACATGCCCAGCAATCAGGAGCGGGAAAGCCTGTAAAAGTGGCAGTCAGAGGAAAACTCCACAGGAGGCGGGGAAAGACCCACTTGCCATGTGAACTGTAAATAAACAAGCAGGCCTGAGAAAGCGGGTGCAGTGTCACCTCCCCCAGTGTGCTTGGAAAGGGGAAAGCTTGTAGCAGTGGTGGTCACTTCCAGGAGAACTCTAAGTAAACAAAGCCTGAGGAGCCAGGTGAGTGTTAAGCTCACTCTTGAGATTTGCATAAATAAAGCCTCCAGCAACAGCAGGCTGACAGCAGCCAGCAGGTGAGCCACAGCCTCAGTCATTCATTCACAGAACTGTCTCCAGACTCTTTTTTTCTCTCTTCCTTTGATGAGACAACAACCGAACTACACATGCATGCTGAAACACTTACTGAAACTGTATTGCATTTGAACTTGGGACACTTTGTGGTGTTTTTTTGTTTTGTATTGTTTTGTTTTTTTGGTTTATTTTTCCTTTGATGAGACAATGACAGAACTACTTCTGAGACACCACCTCCAGGATTGGAGGCTGAGGAGCTAACACCAAAATTATTAAGACAGAAACTTTATTGCATTTGAACTTGGAGATTTTTTTCTTAAGTATTTTATTTTCATTTATTTATTTTTTATTTATTTATATTTTCAATCCTCTCTCTGTCTCTTTAATGCCTGTTCAGCTTACTGTTGATTAGTACACTATCTCTCCCTGTTTATATCTTTGAAAGTTTTTTGTTTGTTTCTTTGTATTTTTTTGTACTTGTTTGTTTGTTTTTCCCTTTTTCTTTAACTTCTTTGCTTTCCATCTCCTCTCACCCTTCCATTCTAAATATCACCATTGTTATTATTACAAGCTAGAAAATAGTTAATTGCACAAAGTACAGGGACAATAACAACATCAAGGACAATGACAAGAAGACAGAAAAAAACAGGGAAACCAGTTTCGCCACAGCAAAAAAATTAGTACAGAAACCAGAGGGAAATAAAGAAAACATATACTCAGATCCAGACTCCGACAAAATGAAGATAAACTATGCCAAAGAACCCAATTAAGCCCACAAGAATAATCTAAAAGAAGAAGTACTACAGGTACTTAATGAGAATTTTATAGAGATGATACTGGATATGGTCAACCAAAATGTACAGGAGACACTCAAGAAATTCCAAGACAACAAAAATAGAGAATTTGAAAAAGCAAAGAAGAAATAAAAGAAACCATAGAAGCACTGTATAAACACCAAAGTCAAACAAAGAACATGATTAATAAAGAGATAAATGAACTCAGGGCAAAAACAGACAACATTAAAGAGGAAGAAACTCAGGATATGGGAAACCACAGAAAAAAGAACAAAACAGAATTGCAAAACAAAATGGAAGGCCAATCCAGCAGAATAGAACAAACAGAACACAGAATCTCAGAACTCAAAGATGAAATGGCAATTAAAGGAAAAACCAAAGAACTATTAGTTAAACAACTCAAGACCTGTGAAAAGAAAATGCAAGAACTCACTGACTCCAACAAAAGACCAAATCTGAGAATCAAGGGCATTGAAGAAGGAGAAGAGGTGCAAGCAAAGGGAATGCATAGTGTGGAAAAGCATGACACAGACCATACGATCTCAGTTACCTAAAATGGACCATTATGTGTACACAGGATTTAGGACAGTCCAACTGTACTGCTTGTGGCTATGGATGATTTTGTTACTTGCTTCATGTGTTTGTTTCCTGTAATGCACATGTCAACTTAATAAAGGTTATTTTAAAAACCTGAAAAAAAAGGGAATGCATAATATATTCAACAAAATAATAACAGAAAATTTCCCAAATCTAGAGAAATTTATTCCCATACAGATGCAAGAGGTCTCCAAACACCAAACAGATTGGACCAAAAAGATCTACTCCATGGCATATTATCATTAAAACAACAAATACAGAGACCTGAGAAAGAATACCGAAGGCTGTGACAGAGAAAAAACAAATAACATACAAAGGTAAACCCATCAAAATCACAGCAGACTTCTCATCAGAATCACTAAGAGCAAGAAAAGCTTAGGGTGAGATCCTTCTAGGCACTGAATGAAAATAACTTCAACCCCAGGATACTCTACCCAGCAAAACTATCATTCAAAATAGATGAAGCAATAAAAGTCTTCCATAATAAGCAGAAAGTAAAATAATATGTGACCACAAAGCCACTACTACAAAAGATTCTTCAAGAGATCTGCACACAGAAAGTGAAACCCAACATAACCATGAAAGGGCAGGCAGCACCAAACTACAGGAAAAGAAAAAGCAAGAAAGTAGAGAGTAACCTCGATTTAGGTACACACAATCAAACCTTCAAACAACTAAGACAGCTAAATGACAGGAATCACCACATATCTATCAGTACTAACACTTAATGTTAATGGACTTAATTCCCCCATCAAAAGGCACCATTTGATGAAATGGATTAAAAAGGAAGATCCAACAATTTGTTGCTTACAGGAGACACATCTCACTGATAGAAATAAGCATAGGCTTAGGATGCAAGGCTGGAAGATTTACCAAGCCAATGGCCCTTAAAAACAGGCAGGAATAGCAATACTTATCTCTGACAAAGTAGATTTCAAACTTACACTGATCAAACGAGATAAAGAAGGACATTCCATACTAATAAAAGGGGAAATAGACCAAAAGGAAATAACAATTATCAACCTATACGCACCCAATGTCAATGCACCCAGTTTCATCAAACATACCCTGAAGGACCTAAAAGCATAAATTAACTCCAACACAGTGGTCAGGGGAGACTAACACTCCATTATCATCAATAGCTAGGTCATCCAAATAAAAAAAAAAAATAAAGAAATCGTAGATCTAAAATACACAATAGATCAAATGGAGCTACTTGATGTCTACAGAACATTTCATCCAACTTCTACACAATATACATTCTTCTCAGCAGCCCATGGAACCTTCTCCAAAATAGATCATATCCTAGGGCACAAAGCGAGCCTCAGCAAATGTAAGAAAATAGAAATTATACCATGCATTCTATCTGATCACAATGCAGTAAAACTAGAACTCAACAACAAAAGTAAAGAAAAAAAACCATGCAAACAGCTGGAAACTGAATAACTCATTTTTTAATGAATAACGGGTCATTGATGAAATAAAAGAGGAAATTAAAAAGTTCCTGGAGGTCAATGAAAATGAATACACAACCTACCAGAACCTATGGGACACAGCAAAGGCAGTCTGGAGAGGAAAGTTTATAGCCATAAGTGCATATATTAAAAAGACTGAAAGATCCCAAATCAATGACCTAATAATACATCTCAAACTCCTAGAAAAACAAGAACAAGCAAATCCCAAAACAAATAGAAGGAGAGAAATAATAAAAATAAGAGCTGAAATCAATGAAATAGAAACCAAAAAAACCATACAAAGAATTAATGAAACAACAAGTTGGTTCTTTGAAAAAATAAACAAGATTGACAGACCCCTGGAAAACCTGTCTAAAATGAGAAGAGAAAAAACCCAAATTAGTAGAATCAGGAATGCAAAAGGGGAGATAACAACAAACACCATGGAAGTCCAGGAAATCATCAGAGACTACCTTGAGAACCTATATTCAAATAAATTTGAAAATCTTAAAGAAATGGACAGATTTCTAGGTACATGTGATCATACAAAACTGAATCAAGAAGATATTAATCACCTGAATAGATCTATAACACAAAATGAAATTGAAGCAGCAATCGAGTCTCCCCAAAAAGAAAAGTCCAGGACCTGATGGATTCTCTGCTGAATTCTATCAGACCTTTAAAGAAGAACTGATACCAACCCTCCTTAAACTGTTCCACAAAATAGAAAGGGAAGGAAAACTACCAAACACATTTTATGAAGCCAGTATTACATTTATCACAAAACCAGGCAAAGACACCTCCAAAAAGGAGAACTATAGGCCAATCTCCTTAATGAACATTGATGCAAAAATCCTCAACAAAATAATGGCAAACCGAATTCAGCAACACATCAAAAAGATTATTCAAAACGACCAAGTAGGCCTCATCCCAGGAAATGCAGGGTTGGTTCAACATACGAAAATCAATAAATGTAATAAACCACATTAAGAGAAGCAAAGACAAAAACCACTTGATCATCTCAATACATGCAGAAAAAGCCTTTGATAAGATCCAACACCATTTCATGATAAAAGCTCTAAGAAAACTAGGAATAGAAGGAAAGTACCTCAACATTATAAAAGCTATATATGACAAACCTACAGCCAGCATTATACTTAACGGAGAAAAATTAAAACCATTCCCTCTAAAATCAGGAACCAGACAAGGATGCCCACTATCTCCACTCCTATTCAACATAGTACTGGAATTCCTAGCCAGAGCAATTAGGCAAGAAGAAGGAATAAAAGGAATACAAATAGGTAAAGAAACTGTCAAAATATCCCTATTTGCAGACGACATGATCCTATACCTTAAAGACACAAAAAACTACTCAAAATCTCCTAGACCATCAATAGCTACAACAAGGTAGCAGGATATAAAGTCAACATAGAAAAATCATTAGCATTTCTATACAATAATAATGAACAAACTGAGAAAGAATATATGAAAACAATTCCATTTACAATAGCCTCAAAAAGAAATCAAATACCTAGGTGTAAACTTAACAAAGGATGTGAAAGACCTCTACAAGGAAAACTATAAACTTCTGAAGAAAGAGATTGAGGAAGACTATAGAAAATGGAGAGATCTCCCATGCTCATGGATTGGTAGAATCAACATGGTAAAAATGTCTATACTCCCAAAAGTAATCTACATGTTTAATGCAATTCCCACCAAAATTCCAATGACATTCATTAAAGAGATTGAAAAATCTACCATGAAATTTATATGGAAACACAAGAGGCCATGAATAGCTAAGGCAATATTCAGTCAAAAGAACAATGCTGGAGGTATCAGGATACCTGACTTCAAACTGTTACTATTACAAAGCAATAACAATAAAAACAGCATGGTACTAGAACAGAAACAGACATGAAGACCAGTGCAACAGAATAGAGGACCCAGATATGAAGACACACAACTATAACCAACTTGTCTTCAACAAAGGCACTAAAAATATATGATGGAGAAAAGAAAGCCTCTTCAACAAAAACTGCTGGAAAAACTGGTTAGCAGTCTGCAAAAAACTGAAAGTAGATCCATGTATAGCACCCTATAACAATATTAATTCAAAATGGATCAAGGATCTTAATATCAGACCCCAAACTCTAAAGTTCATACAGGGAATGCAGGAAATACTCTGGAATTAATAGGTATAGGTAAGAACTTTCTCAATGGAACCCCAGAAGCACAGCAACTAAGAGATACCATAGATAAATGGGACTTCATAAAACTAAAAAGCTTCTGCTCAACAAAAGAAATGGTCTCTAAACTGAAGAGACCACCCACCGAGTGGGAGAAAATATTTGCCAGCCACACATCAGACAAAGGACTGATAACCAGAATATATAGGGAACTTAAAAAACTAAATTCTCTCCAAATTAATGAACCAATAAAGAAATGGTCAAGTGAACTAAACAGAACTTTCTCAAAAGAAGAAATTCAAATGGCCAAAAAACACATGAAAAAATGCTCACCATCTTTAGCAATAAAGGAAATGCAAATTAAAACCATGCTAAGATTCCACCTCACCCCTGTTAGAATAGCCATCATTAGCAACACCACCAACAACAGGTGTTGGCGAAGATGTGGGGAAAAAGGAACCCTCTTACACTGCTGGTAAGAATGTAAACTAGTACAACCACTCTGGAAAAAAATTTGGAGGCTACTTAAAAAGTTAGACATTGATCTACCATTTTATCCAGCAATACCACTCTTGGGGATATACCCAAAAGACTGTGACCCAGGTTACTCCAGAGGCACCTACACACCCATGTTTATTGCGCCACTATTCACAATAGCCAAGTTATGGAAACAGCCAAGATGCCCCACCACTGATGAATGGATTAAGAAAATGTGGTATCTATACACAATGGAATTTTATGCAGCCACGAAGAAGAGCGAAATGTTATCATTCGCTGGTAAATGGATGGAATTGGAGAACATCATTCTGAGTGAGGTTAGCCTGGCCCAAAAGACCAAAAATAGTATGTTCTCCCTCATATGTAGACATTAGATCAAGGGCAAACACAACAAGGGGATTGGACTTTGATCACAAGATAAAAGCGAGAGCCCACAAGAGAGATATGAGGATGGGTAAGACACCTAAAATACTAGCTAGCATTTGTTGCCCTCAATGCAGAGAAACTAAAGCAGATACCTTAAAAGCAACTGAGCTCAATAGGAGAAGGGGACCAGGAACTAGAGAAAAGGTTAGATCAAGAAGAATTAACCTAGGAGGTAACACACATGCACAGGAAATCAATGCAAGTCAACTACCTGTATAGCTATCCTTATCTCAACTAGTAAAAACCCTTGTTCCTTCCTATTATGGCTTATACTCTCTCTTCAACAAAATTAGAGATAAGGACAAAATAGTTTCTGTCGGGTATCGAGGGGGTGGGGAGGGAGAGGGAGGGGATGGGGGGAAAGAGGTAGGGGAAGGGGGGAGTAATGACCCAAACATGCAAATATGAATAAAATTTTAAAAAAAGAAAAGAAAAATCTACCACAAAGTTCATTTGGAAACACAAGAGAGTGTGAATAGCCAAGGTAATACTCAGCAAAAAGAGCAATTCTGCAGGTATCACAATACCTGACTTTAAACTGTATTACAGAGCCTTAGCAATAACAAACAGCATGGTACTTGCAGAAATACAAATATGAAGACCAGTGGAACAGAATAGAGGACCCAGATATGAATCCATACAGCTATTAATAAAGGAGCCAAGAACATATGATGGAGAAAGGCAGCCTCTTCAACAAATGTTGCTGGGAAAAGTGTTATCTGCCTGCAGAAAGATGAAACTAGATCCATGTCTATCACCCTGTACTAGTATCAACTTAAAGTGGATAAAGTTCCTTAGTATCAGACCCAAAACTCTGAAGTTAGTACAGGAAAGAGCAGGGAATATTCTGGAAGCAATAGGTATAGGCAAGGACTTCCTCAATAGATCCCCAGCAGCCCAGCAACTAAGAGAAAGGATGGACAGATGGGACTACATGAAATTAAGAAGCTTCTGCACAAGAAAATAAATGGTCTCTAAATGGAAGAGGCCACCCACAGAGTGGGAGAAAATATATGTTAGCTATACATCAGACAAGGGCCTGATAACCAGAATATACAGGGAGCTCAAAAAACTAAACTCCCCCAAAATCAATGACCCAATAAAGAAGTGGGCAAGTGAACTAAACAGAACTTTTTTAAAGGAAGAAATCCAAATGGGTAAAAACACATGAAAAAGTGCTCACCATCCCTGGTCATAAAGAAAATGCAATTCAAAACCACACTATGATTCCATCTCACTCCTGTTAGTATACCTATCATCAAAAACATCACCACCAACAAATGTTGGCGAGGATGAGGGGAAAAAGGAACCCTCGTACACTGCTGGTAGGAATGTAAGCTAGTACAACCACTTTGGAAAACAAAATGGAAGTTTCTTAAAAAAGTAAACATAGATCTTCCATATTATTCAGCAATACCATTCCCAGGGATATACCCAATGGAATGAGTCTCAGGTTACTCCAGAGGCACCTGTACACCCATGTTTATTGCAGTGCTATTCACAATAGCCAAGTTATGGAAATAACCAAGATGCCCCACTATCAATGAATGGATCATGAAAATGTGGTATTTATACCCAGTGGAATTTTACTCAGCCACAAAGAATGAAATTTTTCATTCACAAGTAAATGGATGGAACTAGAGAACATCATCTTAAGTGAAGTTAGCCAGGTTCAGAAGGCCAAAAAACACATGTTCTTCCTCATATGCAAACTTTAGACCTAAAACAGTTGCAGTAATATTTTCTGACATGGGTCACATGCTAAGGTGAGAATATGTACAGGAGGAATAGGGAAAGGGAAGGAAATCTAAAACTTGAAAGTTTTTGATGTGCCCACTGCAGAGGAGCTAGTAATCTTAAATTGACAGAGGTCACAATAGGAAGGTGACTGGGAAGTAGTGAAGAGGTCTGGTAGAGATGAACCAATTAGGGTTGTAATACATATATGCATGGAAGCAATGCTAGGAATTTCTGTATAGCTATCTTGATCTCAAACTAGCAAAAAGGCTGTCTTTCTTATCGCTTATGTCTTCTCTTCAACAAAATTGGAGAAGGCAGAACAGGTTCTGCCTGGAAGCGAGGGCATTGGGGGGAATTGGAGGGGGTACGGACAGGAAGAGAATAACAAACAATGTCTACACATATGAATAAATGAATAAAAAATAAATAAAAAAAAGAAATGATAGGAAAGGAAGCAGAAAAAGGAAACTGAAGGCAGCAATGATCAGTGTGTATTGTCCTGGATTTGGGGATATAGCTCAGTGGTAGAGCACCAACCTTGCATAAGGATAAGCCAAGGTTTGAGTCCCAGTTGTGCAAGAAAAAAAAAAGTGCATTATGCTGTTAAGTACCATATCTCTTTGTCCATCCAGAGCCCTGAGGCTTCAGACCTGTCAACCCAAGAATCTGCTTGACATGTTTGCTGAAAATTTCATAGGCATCTTAGTCTTGGAAATCCAAGCCTTATTCAAAGTCTAAGACCATCCTGCATCTTAGTCTTTGTGATAGCAGTAATAAATTCTACCATCTACCCAGTTTTCTCTAACTGAATATATAGGTTTTAATCACTGACTTTTCTTGTTGTCTTAGGCCTGTAGCCAATTCAATAACAAGGCCTTCAGAGTATATCCATTATTTAAGTGCTGCTCAACAGGTCTGCAATCTCCACCCTCATGGAGGTCTTGTGTCTGATCTTGCTTTCACCTTTGAATCCTATGTTCCATTTTCTTCACAGAAGACTTGGTGATCTTTACAGAACATAAACTAAATCATATATATCACCTCTCTTACTGAAACTCTGATTTTAAACTCACCCTCCACCAAGTGCATAGAATAAAGTCCATACTTTTTACCAAGACCTACAAGACCCACTTCATTGGGGCCTGCTCTCCCAGCTGATATTCTATCACTGACTTCCTTTACTGTGCCAATCTTCAACCACATTGACCTTCTTGTTGATACTAGAGCATTCCAAGTTTGTACTGTTATAAAAGATCATCCCCTCATGAACACTTACCTTCTTGTCACTTGTTCACTCATTCATTCGTTCAACTAATGTTTATTCAATTTCTAAAACTATAACATGTGATACCTCCAATGCTATGAATCTTACCTGAATTTACTCCTCTTCAGAAAGGACTTCTCTGAAGTTTGGCATCACTTCTATCACTTTTTACTCCATATTTTGTATTCTTAAATTATTATTGTTACATTTATTACTACCTAACTTTGCAGCAGATTTTTAAAGCTGTCTTTTTCTTCATTAGATTCTAAGTTCCTTAACTAAAGTATGCTCCAGGAGCATAAAATTATCATACCTTGCATAATTTAGCATTACGGAAAAGAATTTCAATGTTTTAATTTATGTTCGATTAAGCCATGATAACCAGATAGAACCAGATGAAAAGTGTGTGTTTGAGAGATCAGAAAATGATGGTGGTATTGTGGATTATTTGGGATAGTGAACAGGAACTCATTTATTTGGCTATGTACTCACAAAAAAGAAATAAGCTAGTCAAAACTTAAAGCTATATAAAAATAGGTGAAGTAAATCCTCAATGTTTTTAGAACAATGGCTAGAAAAAGGTTGGTGTTAGACTGAAAAAAGGCACAGGATGATTGGCCAGAAATCCAGGTTAGTGGGAGAAGTACCTGCAAGGTCACTGGGCAGAAAACCCTCTGGCTCTCTAAAGACAATGGCTTAATGGTAGATGCTTGTCATACTTCAAGGACAGGGTGTGTGTGTGAGATTCTAGTAAATGTCAAAAGGTGGATGTTTGTCATTTTTTGGGGCGGAATGGGTGATTTTCCGTGGTGTGCAGGTTCATCAACCACATCCCTGGGTTGATGATTCTCTCTGGGAATCTGAATGTTGTAAAAAAATAAATAAAAACCCCAAAACATTCCACAGCATTCTTATGGTCAGCCTCACCTGAAAACAACTGAGCAAGTTACTTCCTCATCCTATATGTTTCTTACTAAACTAACCAGGTATTTGGATAAACTGGACAAATGGGTTGCTTTGGGTATGCACTTGGATTGGACATTGTTCATGTGGAACTTCGATTTTTCCCCCATGGCCACATACTAAACCTTGAATTTGGTAACACAAAGAAAATCCAGGTGATGTTAGATCTCTGAAGACAAAGTGAAATGCTGGTTAACTCTATCTTATTTAATTGCTCTTTGAAAACAGCAACTTTCCATCATTGGGCCTGTTGCACTGTTTACACAGTGAAATGCAGAAAGCTGAGAACCAATACCCACTTCTCAAAAAACTGAACCCTCAGGTCCAGTGAATCCTTGGTCAGCACAGGTGCCTAGTAACTGTGGCCTGCTGGTCCTTTGATTATACTCTGGATTTGCTAGCAGCAGTTGCCAGGATTAAATGCATCTGATGAATTCAAGCATTCCACAATGAAATGAAATAGGACAAAATTCTTATGCTAATCTTCCTTTTATTATTTTGGAGTTTATTATTTATAGGGAAGGAAGACAAATGCAAAATAAAGTTCTTTAGTCTACACCATACTAGTCTTTGTTGTTGTAGACTCTTTCATGCTCCAGTGGCAATGTGCTGATTATATTTACAGGACACAAATGACTTTAAACTCACAGAACAGAAGTAAAACTAATGGGCATGCAAGCAGCCAACTGCAGTGTCAGGGAAACTCAGTCCATTTCCAATTTTTACAGCTCAAATTTTCTGAACTAAAGATTGGCACAGCAGTACAAGGATTTGAGTTTTATGGAGCTGGATGAAAACTTTATATAACTTTAAAATGGAAACAAAGATTTTTCTTAAATTATATAGACACTTTATTTGAAGCCAGATTATGTCTAGTTCTAAGGCTGTACCTATAAATCCAGAACATGACCATGAACCTAGGTATAATAGTGT
The DNA here is from genome assembly GCF_047511655.1 of Castor canadensis. Classification (NCBI taxonomy): domain Eukaryota; kingdom Metazoa; phylum Chordata; class Mammalia; order Rodentia; family Castoridae; genus Castor; species Castor canadensis. Next base: position 63,221,439 of record NC_133398.1, read on the forward strand.
AGGAGCTTAATTGCAATAGTTCTTCCTTGACAACGTATCTATGTCCTCAACCACCAGCTGGCTAGCTGATGGAGTTTCTGTAGACCTGCTAATGTCTTCTGTGAATTTACTTTCTTTAAGAAGAAGCACTGTTAGAAGCTGGAATTCTCCTGCTTCTGTCTAATGTGTGCAAATACCTTAAACATATTCCTCAGCCTTCAGCAGCAAATGAAAATCATCTCTGTGATTCCTCACTCTAGTCTTAGCAATAGGTCAGGGGAACTGTTTTTTCCCTCCTAGTCATAACTTTCTCTTTGATATTCCATCGCTCACCTCAGGGAAACCTCACCAGGCTTCCTGGAGACAAAAATAACAGCATCCCAGAGAATAATTCAACTGGCTCCATCCCACCATTGCTTTGATAGGTTAAAACACAAGACTCATTTACATACTACTGCATAATTAATGAAAGGCACAGCAGAATAACTGACAGAAAATATGAATAAATACATGACATGACATAAAATTTCCCTTGATAGAAAGTTGACTTGCACACAAGTCAACTGTCAAGAGAACATTAGAAGTGACAAACTAATCTTGGCCAAAGCAAAGCACCTAAACTACTCTGTCAAAATTCTGGGAATCAATAATAAGAAGTGGGATACAACAAACTACAAATAACTAGATAAGGTGGCAAATGCCACAAAACTATTTAATAACAAGAAAGCTAATAGCCTAATTAAAAATGGACAATGGAATTGACTAGAAATTTCTCTCAAAAACCTCATACAAATGGCCACTAAGTATACCTGGAAAAATGCTCAACATCACTAATCATCAGGAAAATGCAAACTAAAGTCACACTGAGATATCACCTTGTACCTATTGTGATGGTTGTTATAAAAACATAAAGAGATACTATGTGCTGGTAAGGATGTGGAGAAAAAACAGTGTTGTATACTGTTTGTGGGGATGCAAATTTGTGCAGCCATTATAAAAAGAAAATACTATGAAATTTCCTCAAAAAACTAAAACTGTAACTGTGATCTAGCAGTTCCACCACTGGGTAGGTATCTAAAGGAAATGAGATCGATATGCCAAAGGTGAATAAACACCTGAAGTACATCTGCACTCCCATGTTATTGCAACATTATTCACAATAGACAAGATACAGAAACCATTTAAGTGTCCATCAATGAGTGAAGAGATAAGGAAACCATGGTATTATATACCCAGTGAAAGAGCCTTAGAAAAGGAAATCCTGTTATGGCATTATCACAATGAAAACCCTTTTTTTACTAATATATGCTAATGAAAAAGAAAAGGAAACCCTGTCACTTGTGACCATATGGATAAACCTGAAAGACATTATGTTAAGTGAAATAAGCCAAGAACAGAAAGCTCAATATTGCATCATCTCTTTTATATGTAGACTCAAAAAAAATTACACTCAGATGGGTGTAATAGGATGATGGGTAAGGGCAGGCATTTGGAAGATATTGGGTAAATTTCAGTTTAATAAGAAAAATTTAAAAGATCTATTTTGCAATAAGGTGACTATAATAGGAAAGTTTTGGATCCCTGAAAATTGCTAAGAGAGTGGATTTTAAGTGTTCTTAAAACAAAAATTCAGGGTAAGAGATAATGAATGTATTAGTAAGCTTGGTTTTGTCTTTTTTTTTTTGTATGTGCTGTACCTCTGTAGAATGACTTACATCACAGTTTAAGGTTTGTGTTCTAATCTCAGCTCCACCACACAAAAATTTTGTGAATTTGAAACTTCATACAGATTTTATGAAGATTAAATGAGCAAATGCCCTTAAAAGACACAGTAGGTGTTATAAAATGTATAATTCTGCCCCGTAACATCTACTGTTTTGCTGTAACTGTTTCATGTGTGTAAATATTACTTCTTTTGCCATTAAGCGCTAAGATGACATTAATTGCTTTAGATATTGATCTTAATCCACCCCTTCCCCCATGGGGGGGGTGGTAGAGAAAAAGAACATGTAATTCACCTACCAAAGTGGATTCAATGGTTTTTTAATACACTCACAGAACAGCATTCACTGCCAAAATCAATTTTAGAACATTTTCTCCACCCCAGAAAGAAAGCTTGTATCCATTAGCAACCATACATATTTCCCCCTAGCCCTTCCACCTTAGACAACCACTAATCTGCCTGTCTATATTTGCCTATTCTGGACATTTTATATAGTCTTTTGTGACTGGTTTCTTTCACTTAGTATAATGCTTTCAAGATTCATCATGGTGTAATATCAGAACTTATTCCTTTATTTGGCCAGTAATATTCCACTTAATGAATATATCAGTATTTAAGTAACCATTCATCAGTTGATGACAATTTGAGTTTTTCTTGTCTATTGGTTTTTATGAACAATGCTTCTACATATGTTTCCATGCAAGTGTTTGTGTGGATGTAAGTTTTCAACCCTTCATTTCTTCTGGGTCACATAGTAAGTCTGTTTAATCTTTTGTGGACTTCAAGACTATTTTCCAAAGTGTGCACCAATCTACACTCCTAACAACAGTGTTTGAAGATTCCACTTTTTCCACATTTTTGGCATTTGTTATTTTCCTTTAAATTGCTTTTAAAAATTATAGCCATCCTAGCAGATGTGAATTTGTATTTCATTGTGGTTTTGACTTGTATTTCCCTAATGACGAATGCCGAGTATCTATTCATGTGCTTATTGACCATTTTTACATCTTCGTTGAAGGAATGTCCATTCAGATTCTTTGCCCATTTTTCAGTTGACCTGTTTGTCTTTTTATGATTGAGTTTTAAGTTTTTTTTTATAAATTCTGACTATAAATATCTTACCAGATAAATGTATTTCCCATTTATGAGTTGTCTTTGCACTTTCTTGATGATATCAGTTGAAGTATAAACTTTTGAATTTTGAAATCCAATCTGTCTGGTTTTTTTTCTTTTATGCATTTAGTGTCATGTCTACAGACTTTTCCTAACCTGAATTTGCGAAGATTTATGTTGTCTTCTAAGAGTTTTACTTCTTACATTTAGGCCTATGATCCATTTTGGCATTTTGAGTTAATTTTTGTTTATAGTATGGAATCTAATCTCATTCTTCTATGTGTGGATATCGTTATTATTCTAGTATAACTTGTTTAAGGCTATTTTTTCTGTCATTTAATAATCTTGGTATCATTGCTGATATTAATCACAAATAGTTTTCATATGTGGACTCTCAATTCTGCTCTATTGATCTTTATGTCTATCTTTATGTAATGCCACAATGTCTTGATTACTATATCTTTGTTGGAAGTATTAAAATGGAGAAGTGTGCATTCTCCTACTTTACTCTGTCAAGACTCTGGGCTTTCCTTTGTCCCTTTTCTTTCTGTATAAATTCAGAATCAACTTGTTCATTTCTACCAAAAATTCAGCTGGGATTTAATAGAGATTGGGTTGAAACTGTTAATGAAATTGGGGAATTTTGCTATCTTAGTATTAAATCTTCTAATCCATGAGCACAGGACATTTTTCCAGTTATTCGTTCTTCTTTTATTCCTTTGAACAAAATTTTATTGTTTTTTAAGAATTCCAGTTTTAAACTTCTGCTACATTTATATCTTAAGTATTTTATTCTTTTACATACTATTGTAAATGGAGCTGTTTTCTTAACTTCACTTTCAGAAAATTTATTGCTAATATGTAGAAATATAACATACCCTGCAAGCTTGCTGAACCTGTTTATTTTAGTGGATTCCAGGATTATCTACATACAAGATTATTTTATCTGTAAATAGAGATAGTTTTACTTCTTCATTTTCAATCAGAATGCCTTATGCATTCTTGTCATGCTTTATTGCCCTGGCTAAAATCTACATTACAGTATTTAATAAAACTGGTAAGAAAAACTTACTTCTGTTCTATGGGGAAAATATTCAGTTTTTAATAACACTAAATGTGATGTTTGCTATGGGTTTTTCATAGTTTTCCTTTACTGATTTTTTTTTTCCTGGGAGTAAGTATTTTAAAAATACACAAGTATTTGATGAGTTGTTTTGATTCTATGGTTTTGTTCTCAAAGCAGATCTGATTGTACCTTAACCTTAAAAAAAGAATAAACTGAATTTGTAGTTTTTGAGAAAGTAGGTTGAGAAATTTAAGGCCTCCATTTGACCTAATATTGTATGATTTCTTATAAGCAAGCCTATTACTTCTTTTATTCGTTTGTTATCTCGGTCTTCATTTTGGCTGTAATAATTTTTAATGATGCAGTTCCTTTCTCTAGGGATAATAGTGCTAATGCCTAGAAGGTTCTTTCACATTGTTCATTTATCAAAGTTTGATAAGCTCTGGGTGAAGATCCAGGGCAGTTTCTTTAGAAAGTATAAGTAGTAGCCATTAATGAGGCTCAACCATTGCAGGAAATGAAAACTTGATCAAATAGAAACTCTAAGGAGATTATCTTCTGGTAATTTCTTACAGCCACCATTAACAACGAGAATTCAGCTAATGAAAAGTTACATCTACGGCTAACATTTAACATTTATGTTGCTAAGCATATATTTATTATTATTACTAATGGGACCTGGAAAAACTGGTGCATCAGTAAGATTGTTCAAGGTCAATCAGGTAATCCATACATGTACAAACACACATGCACACACACACAATTTCCTTCCATACTGTTCCAGTTCATAACACCCTTTCATATTTCCACTCATTTTGCTGCCTACTATTCCATAAAGAGATGCCATTATTTTTGTACAAGTCCTATTGGTAATAAAAAAATACAAATATTTTGCAAAGTTGATTGGGATAAGTCAAAAGAAAGGTCACAAATGATACATTTTGACGATGGGGATTTGAGAAGAAGGAAGAGGATAGATACCTCCTTAACAAACATGTTTTTGTTGTTTTTAAACTAAATATAGAGTTTTGTGAGAGAACTTTATTAAAGCATAAGACAATACATTTCCTGATCTCTGGGTTGTTAATTAAATGTGAAGTGAAGTCCTAAATAAGTTTTAGAATCTCACTGAGGTTTAGACCAACAAAACCAGAATTAGGATTCTTAGGCTACATATTTTAGCAGATAACAAATTTCACCTTCTTAATTTTGGTCTTGCCAAGATTACTAACACCACCTAGACAGAGAGCTTATTTCTTAGCAAGAGTTATGCAACCTTCCAATTAGTAGATGATACAGAAAAAGAAAATACTTTTGAGAAACTGGAGTTACTCACCCTGAATTGTAACAAAAAAAAATTTTTTAGTAGTTGTCTAGAAAATCCTCTGTCAATGTCATAATTAACTGGGAAAGTAACTATAAGGAGTTTTTTTAATGTAACTGTGCAAGATTTGAGAAATAGAAATCTTAGTTTGTATTTGTTGCAAATTTTGTGAATCTAATGCTGTGTAGGAAGTCCTAATCAGCAAAGTACAATAGGCTGCCTTCAGGGTAATTAGAATGTATATTTTTTAAAAAGTGAGAGTAGATTCAGGGACCTGTGGAACCTGCCTATAATCACAACTACTCAGAGGGCTTGAAATTAGATAAAAAGGCATTATGTTATCATATCACTAATTATAACTGTCATTAAGTTTTTTGTTGGAGATAGTGGGATTTGAACTCAGAGTCTTGTACTTGTCAGGCAGTTGAACCACACCTGAAGATCTTCTTGCTTTATTTTTGAGATACAGCCCCATATTATGCCCAGGCCACAACCCTCCTATTTAGGATTCCTGTGGGGCTAGGATGACAGGTGTGTACCACCACACCTGCTTTTTGTTGGTGTCAAGATGGGATCTTGTGGACTTTTAGCTGGACTTGAACCTCAATTGTACCAATCTCTGCCTCCCAAGTAGCTAGGAATACAGGCATGAGACACTGCACCTGCCCATGAAATTAAGTGTTTTTAAAAGACTACTAGTAAAGATAATAATCCATAGAAGTCTAACTGAAAAATTGTGATTGTGGTCTTTTATGTTAACATGAATGAAAAAGCACGTGTAATATACACCACAAATTTAGTTTTTAAGCATATTCTGACAACTATAATTATAATTATAATTTTGTAATTGTATGTATTTTCTATCACTGGTCTATAAATATATATGTGAGAATTGGTCCATTGGTAGTGCCATACATCCCAAGGGGCCCACAGAACATGTCTCTGCAGGAATAGGACGTAAGGATACATACTGAAAACTGTTGAATAATGGAGGGGGCGGGGAGAGGGAAGGAGTAAGGGAAAGTAAAAGAGGGGATGTGAACTGACCAAAGTTAAGTAATATTCACAGCTGATAAACATTGAGAAACTCCTTTGGACATTGACTTTGCAATTAAAAATGAAAGATAGGACTGTAAAATAGGTACAGTGTGGGGGACATTTGTAGGAGGGGGAGGGCAAATGAAGGAGATGAAGGTGAGGGAATATGGATGATGGGCTTCAAAAATGAAATAGAATGATGAAACCTCTTGAAATTGTTTTAAGCAGGAAGGGAAGGGACTGGTGGGGGGGTGGTGAGGACAATCTAACCAATGTACAATGTAAGTCTATTAAGAACTGGCACAATGAATCCCCCCTGCACAATGAATATATGTTAATAACAAAAAAAGAATCCCTGGAGCCAGGAGCCTGTGGCTCACCCCTGTAATCCTAGCTACTTAGGAGGCAGAGATCAGGAGGATTGTGGTTGGAAGCCAGCCTGATTTTTCGAGAGACCCTATCTCGAAGAAACCTATCTCAAAAGAGGGCTGGTGGAGTGGCTCAAGTGGTAGAAGGCCTGCCTAGCAAGTGCAAGGCCCTAAATTCAATCCACAGTACTGCCAAAAAAAAACCAGATCCCCTGAAATGGCGGGTTAGAAGCTGTTTTTATAAACCCCTGCTTAGGCAAAAGAAGACTCTGCCACACATTCCACATTAGGTCCATCTTCTTAGCCTTGTTCTCTCCTCTGAAACTTCCAGGTGAGGTAATTGAGCTAATCAAGGATTAGATTTCAGATCCTGGGTCTGTTTTTGTCAGAGAAGCTACTCTCCAAAATTCTGATAAACACAAAACTTACTCTGGGCCCTATAACAAGTCCAGAGTGAGAGCAGTTTCAGAGGGAGAAGGGGAAGCTGGGGTTGTGCTTCTTCAACACGCCATGTTCTTTCCTCTTTCCTGTGTGTGCTGCAACTTCAGACTAACAGCAAGAGGCCTCTGATGATTCTGCCCATCAAAAACAGATAGTTTAATATCCATGAGAAGCCAAAAGGTATGTCTCTCCCCATATTTACTACTTAGAAGCAAGAAAGCGCATCATGGTACACTTTGCTCACTTTCATGGGAAACTCTCCCATGAAGAGTCTTCATTGCTCATTGGCCAAGACTAAATTATAGTCGTATTTCTAAATGAACCATTTTCAAGGGGACTCTGAATGGCTTAGATTAATCTTTTGAGGATAGAATGGATAATGTAGACTCTACCTCAGAGACCCAGTAGGTGCCCAGTTTGCTCAATCACTTTCTACATGAAACACAACCATCACAGTTTTAATTTCAAAAGAATGGTATTTTTATGAAGATGCGAGTAATAAAAATTAAGCAGACAAATACAACTTTAAGCGTCCACATGAGAGTTATAGAGAATCCACTGGTGGTCCTAACGAGATAGTCCAAAGGTGAATGCCATGCTCTGAAAGCAGGCTGAGTTCTCTGGAAACAATGTCAGGCTTCTCATTGTTCTCACTGGCAGACAAATCTTGCTGCCCACCTCAGCCAGATTAACACTAAGATTCACCAGGCAATGTTGGGTTGGCATGCCCATATCTTCAACACCTTGGAGTATCTCTAATTTTCTTACTAGGGTCGAAAACTTTTGCAATTTGAGGGAGACTTTAATATACTTTAGTTATTACAAATGTCTTGGTGCTGTTAAGGGTAAGAAGAAGTATCCAACTCTAACAGAGAAAGCTGAGATATATGAATCAAGTCATTTGGAATTTTAAATTTTAGAATGGATGCCAGGTGCAGTGGCTCATGCCTATAATCCTAGCTATTTGGGAGATGGAGATCCAGAGGATCCTGGTTTGAGGGCAGCTTGGGCAAAACATTCGAGAGACCCCATATCAGCCAATAGAGGCTGGGTGTGGTTGTGTGTGCATGTCATACCAGTTATGATAGGCACACACCATCAGCATAAATAGGATTTTGGCCCAGGCAGGGCTGGGCAAAAATGAGAGGCCTATCCCAAAAGATAACTAAAGAAAAAAGGCTGGAGGAATGGCTCAAGTGGTAAAGTGCCTGGCTGGCAAGCATGAGGCCTTGAGTTCAAATACTAATACCAACTAAAAAAAAAAGAAAAAGAAAATTAGATGGAGAGTCAGAATTTTAATTACTCTCTGGCCTTCATTGAACTCAAAACCTCCTTGCTAAGAAAGCAAAATTTGAACATGAGTGGAAAATATCCTATGTGCTTACTACCTGAAAACCTCAATAAAGAAGATAAATGAGAGATCTGTTCTTAGAAGCAAATTAGAGAAGCAAAAAAGTAGTAGATAAACAAATGGAAATGTATACCATGCACCTTGAGATGGAGTCCTATAAAAGATTTGGTGAAGGAGTTCTGAAATGGCTCAGGGATATGGATGCATGGGGATCTGAACTGAAAGACCCTGTGGAAGGGGCAGAGGGTGAACTTGGGGAAAGGAGGTTGCACTGTCTCTTTTCTGGACCTCTTCAGTAATATGCAAGCTATTAAACTTTGCTTTGCTCTTTTCTCTTGGCAGTTCTGGAACTCAAAATCATACATTTTCTAACAATCTTATTCTGAAACAGATAACCTTTCACATATCTGTATAAGCTCTTGTTTTATTTATATTTCTTCACAGCTGGCTAAAAGGAGCATCAAGGGGAAATGAGTTATTTGCATTTTAGAAATGTATTTTCAAGTCATATTTTGAATTTACTTGGTGGATATTGTTGGTTCTGTGTCCTTAATACTCTTCCAGCTGCCTCATTCTCCAATAAACCCCACTCTCTATCTGCCATATTTTCCAGAAAATATCTTACTTCTTCCATGCTAAGTTGGGTGATACTTTTCTGGAATTTCATAACTTTCCCCATGTATCTGCTAAAGCAGGGCTTATATGTCCTTGTTTGTGTGCCTCATGTCAGAATGTGGGCAAGCAACTGAGTGCTCTGCAACATATTAAGTGCCCAAAAATGTTTGAAATCATTGAACATGAATTGCTAAAATAATAAAATGAAGTGGCTTCGTTTCTGTAGGAATATTCACAATATTTTTTCAACCTATATCCCTGTTGTCTTTCACTCTATGAGAAACAAACATTAAGAGGTTTTGGTGACATGCTTTAGTGGTCTGCCATCAACATCTGTATGGAAGTTTTCCTGTAAAAGCCTAGGAAAATGAAAAGAAGAATCTCTAATGTTTCTGTTCAAAAAGCATCATGAAATACACCAAGCTATCAGTATGCAGCTAGCATAATGATTAGGCTTCAGTATTAAATATTATTATGATTTTTATTCATTCTAAGGTCACTGGTATCAATCTCTCAATAAATCAAGTCAAATTTAATATATATCAAAGAGCATGATTAATAGTAAGGAGATACTATCAACAAATAAAAGGTCCAAATGTGAGTTTGAGAGAAATTGAGACTAAGAAAATTCAATGAGAAGAAAATTATTTGAAAGATGTTTTTAACCTGATGGAAAAAAGAAGAGAACTAAAATTACACCATCTATTATGATAGTTCACATTCAAACATCTGAGTTCCTTTTCCAACACGTAAACCAAAAACGCATTCATCTCCTTAAGGAATGGAAGGCAGAAGGTCCTGCCATCCTTCTTATGTCATTTACTCTCCTTCACTCAAGTTTGATTAGAAGGCAACACCTGGAGACATTAGGAAATGCTGTGGTGGTTTTAGGAAGGGGAGGGCAAAGGGCTTTGACATGGGTAGTCAGGATCTCCTGGAAGCAATATTGGCTATTTTCACATGCTAACTGCATGTAGTGATATCATTGATAGAGAAGAACTGAGCCACAGTAAGCCAGACATTTGACATTTGTTTACATATGGGCTTCACATACTCCTTCATGAACACACTTTTTCATGAGAGCCAAAGGGCAAATGCCACCTTGGGTCCTCTATACAATAACCAAATACTCAAACCTGCTTTCTTTTGCTATTGCCATTTTGAATACACATGTCTGAGATCTCCCTAAAATTAAGACTTTACTTTTACCCATTTAAAAAAAATTCATGGAAATGCATTGGAGCATGATCTTATTTTTTTGATGGTACTGGGGTTTGAACACAGGGCCTACACCTTGAATCACTCCATCAGCCTTGTTTTTTTGTGTTGAATATTTTTGAGACAGGGTCTTATGAACTATTTTCCTGGGCTAGCTTTGAACCACAATTCTCCTGATCTCTGCCTCCTGAGTAGCTAGGATTGCAGGCATGAACTCCTGGTGCCAGGCCAGAGCTTAATCTTTAACTAGCCCTAGAGTCATTTTTACATTGAGCCATAGATTTCAATACCTTCTTAACTCAACGATATGGTTAATGCTGAAACAGTCTAAAAGCCAGTGAGAATGTTTTATTTGAGCAGAAAGGATCTTTTATACCAGGGAAGAAGATCTTGGTTGCTCAAAGTATTCCAGTGGGAAGAGCATGCAAGCATTTTAATTTACAGTTTTTGTTATCCTTTTACATTTGTTTGATAGTACATAATATACTGGTAAAAGAAGGCACTTTTAAGATTAAGAGATAAATAACTTACATGTATGGGGGTTGCATGTTCTACATTTATTTTCCTGAAAATAATGTGTTTTTTATTTTTTTCATTCAAGCCTTGTCATCTTAATGGCTACCTATATTATCTCAGGCTGCAGAAGATTTTCCTATTCTGATTCAGTAGCTTTACAGGCCCCTGGCTGGGCTGTTTCTGCTCCATTGTTGTAAACTTTTAAGGTATTGGGTGCTTGGTTATAAAAGCCATTTTCTTTTATGCATAGAAAGAACACATGGCTGATTGGGATATCTCCTTTTTTGATGAGTTTTAAGTCTAGAAATAATGATTTGTGTAGCTATTCTGTACCAAGTTAGAGATTGGACAATGCTGAAGTGTTTATGGTTCTTCAATGCATTGTCTATAAGTGCTCGGTAGATTTCCCTCTTTGTGATAATTACTATTTTTTTCTACTCACTTAAATCCATTAGTTTGAAATGATAATCTTATTCCCCTGGTAAAGAATTTCTGTCCTGTCTCAGTCTGTCTAAGGAATACAGTTAAAACAAAGCTTCAAAACAAAGTTTCGACATAATAAAAATATACATTTAGAGCTTTTTAGAAAAATCCCAATTCTAATTCAAAAGTATAGTATTGAGATGAATGGAACCCAATTTCTAAATGGAAATATGTAGAAGAAGCAAACTCAAGCATAGCTTCTCCCACTTTACTCTCATGACACACTACTGATACCAGTGGATTTTTCTCCACCCACCAAACAAGCAATGGTACAGTAGTGGATGCTAGCAGGTGTCCTCTGATTCAATTCAGTTCCAATACTATGCACTTGAAGATAGCATCAGATCTGACAGATTGAGGGCACAGACCCACAAGGCTCCTCTCCCACTTCAGATGCCAGTCACAAGTGTGGGTCTCTGGAACTTCTGACCAGCTGTCTGTAATTTGGGGCTCCCACACTCCTCTCCTTGAGTTCCATTAATTTCCTAGAGCTATTCACAGAACTCCAGGAACACATGTGTTTACTGGTTCATTTTGAAAGATGTCATAAAGGATCCAAAGGATGAGGTATGGGGGGGAAAGAGTGTGAATCCCCTATACCCTCTCCAGGCTCATGGTGCTCTAGGAACCTACATGTTTTCAGTTAACCATGAACTCTTGGAACCATGTCATTTTGGATTTTTAGAGAAGTTTCATCATGGAGACAAGGTGGACCAAACACTTGACCACTGGTGATCAACTTTCAGCTCTTTTCCCTAGTTCTAGAAATCTGACTAAAAATTCAAATTCTCTGCACATGGCTGGTGACAGAAGTGCAAAGCAAGAGGAAAGATCATTTACCATTCAAAATAGAAGAAACTATGATACTGAAATAGCTTTCAGTTTCAAGTGCTGAGTGGTTACTGTTTTATAAACTATTTTTGTAAAATTTGTTACCAGCTACTTAAACCATTTTTTTCAGTAGCTTTGAGTTGATGAGAGAGCTAGAATAACTGAAAGGGAAGAGACCTATCTGGGTCACTGACTAACTCGTCAGCTGAACATCGAAAATACAAAACCATAGGCACCTCCAAGTGAACATTATAAATTAGGACGCTAAAGAAAAAATAAAAGCCCTCTTCTCCCTTGCACTCTTTTTAGTGAAAGAGAATAGAGTAGACACTGAATTGCTCAGAGAGAGAAGAAACCAGCCCACCAATATGATTTTTCCCTTTAAAGATCTTGAGAAATCCTTTATGTATGTTTCTTTTATCTTCTTAGAATCTGGGGGAATTCAGTCTAAGTTCCTTCCTATGTCCACCTTCAACAAATTATCTAAGTGTAAAACTTATATACTGATATTACTAAAATTGACATAAGCTGGCCCACAGACTTAGGACTCAAAAATGATTACAGCATAGTTATTTTCCCTAAAGCCTCTGAAGTTTCTAGGTCCCTCTCCTCTATGTAAATTCAAGTTCCCCCAAGAATTTCCTCCATTCCAAAGGCACAGTTTTAAACACTGACAACACTTTTGTGCCTTTCGTGCTCACTGATGGTTGGATAAGGAGAAGAAATGCGGGGGTGGTGGGGGGAGCATCAGATCAGTGGCTTTATGGTTTTCAAAATGTGGAAATAATTTCCTATTTCTTCCTTGGAGCAAGGTTTGAGATAACTAACTGTGCTTTGGAGTTCATTTGAATTAAGAGTAAACAAAATTATTCTTTCATCTCTGCAGTGAACCGAACCATTTCAAATCCAAATTGGCTTCAACTATTAAAAGGAGACAAATGAAACAAGGAAAGTAGAGAAGCAAAGACTTTCGGTCATCTTACATGGTTGCCCAAGGATACAATCTGAAGATGCCTGAGAGGGTTATAGGAGGTACAAGGGCTTGTCCTGAAAACCCACCACGAAAGTATTAGCGTCTGTGCATGAACTAAACATTCTAATGCAGTTCGAGGCATTCTTTCATATTGTACTTAAAAATTCAAAGGAAAGTAGGTGTGGCAGGCAGACCTGAGTGGGGAATGACTGGGTGCCTTTGCAGCCTGATTATTGTATTTCCAAGGGCCTCTTTTTCTGTCCTAAGTAACTTCAACTATTGAGGTATCTTAGGCTGATACACGTCACAGGTCTGCTGAGAATTAGTTTTCTCATCTGTGGATTTTGGTGCCAGTGTGTTTGTCTAGACAGACTTATTTTTAAATCTCTAAACCTGTCATTTACTATGTAATATCCTAATTAATTACTTAATCCCTCTTTATTTTTAAAACAGAATCACAAATTCCTACGTCAAATTTTTTTGGAACTATTAATTTAGAGAATATTTGAAAACTGTTTTAACACATACTAAACTCTCAGGAAATCTTTGCTTTCCCTTACCTTACTCATTAACCCTTCACAGAGTCGCAGGACATCAAAATATGTCCCCACATGTCCACCTCAATTTCCTTAACTTTTTGAAATGTGAATTAGAATTATCAGTCTTCTGTCAATAAAGTTTTATGAAAGAGAAACCGAGAAAAATAAAATAAATCTGTGGCACAAAAAAAAAATGAGGTTTTATTACTCTGGGTCCAAAACAAGTAGGCATTTGGATTAATTTAGCCAAGCATTAAGTCAAGTAAAAAAAAATCATTAGATAAGCAATTTGTTGAATGATTGGTTGAGGTGGTGCTATCAAAAGAACTCAGGCAGAAGGTTTTTGTGAATATTTTACCTTTGTCTTTCCTGCTTCTCCTTTTTATCCCTTTTGTTTTATTGTAATTTGAGAGAACTTTAAAAACAATAAACTAATACAAGTTCATTGTAAAACAAATGAGCAAAACAAAAATATATAAATGAAAAATGATATCTCCCACCTACTCCAGCATATTCCTTAGAGAAAGCTATAATATTTTGGTACATTTCCTAATGGGTTTTGAATATATTGTTCTTCAGTCAACAGTTTCTTTATCTAGTATCATATTTTGGTCATTCCAAATCAGCGTGTAGCTAACTCCTCATATCTCTGAGAAGGGTATGTCTATAGGCCCTTGAAACCTGGAAGGCTCCAGCAGCCCTACAACCATTTTTCATGTAAAGTGTTATTAGGTAAGGTGATTTTAGCCAAGGTACATTTTTGTGGATACCCAGCATTTCTGTGTGCCTGATAATTCTTGGAAACTGCTCAAAAATTCTGTCAGATTTACTATATGTTATCTTTAGCCCTCACAACATTGTGCTTCATGATCTGGCTTCTATCCAGCCTCAGTTCTCACTCCTTCCCCACATGCTGCTCAAGCTTCAGCCGTCCATAGAGCTTGCTGCTAAGCACACAGGCCAGTCTTCATCCCTCCTTATCTCTAAATGTGCTGTGTTCTGTGCTGTGAATCTTGCCTCCCCATAGTCTCTAGTGAAATAGAGTTTTTCCTTGGTATTTGTGGGGGACTGATTCCAAACCCCCACAAATGTCAAATTCCACTGGTGCTCAAGTTCTTTTGATAACATGGTGTAATATTTGCAAATTACATATGCACCTTTTCTAGTATACTTTATCTCCAAGTTCCTTAAGATGCCCAATACAATGTTAATGCTGTATGTTTAAAATTTCATGTTAATAAGTAGTTATTAATTGTAGTGTTTAGGAAATAATGACAAGGGAAAATCTGTACATGTTTAGTGCAGATGCAATTGTTCTGAGTATTTTAGATTCATCATTAGCTGTACCTACAGATCCAGAACCCTCTGATATGGAGGGTGATTTTGTTTATCACACTCTCTGTAAATCTCTCTTCCTCCTCTCATTCCACTGCACTAACTTCAGATATGTTCTTCTCCTTACTTTCATTGCACCATGTTCATTTCTCAGGTGAAAACACTTTCCTATCCTATTATACCAATGTGTTTAATGTCTGGCTTCAGTACAGAGTAGAATTCTCCAGGACAGGGTCTGCCAGGAGAATGTCCAGTCTAGAGGCTAACCTGGAGGTGTCACTGCCTAGATGACTTCTACTACTTGTCACAAGTAAATCCACCTGACTGGAAAGGACAGCTTTCTAGAGATCCAGGCTTTTGACAGGAGAAACTGGCAGGGAACCTCTATGGCCAGTTTTATATAGGGGAAGTTTTACATGGTGGTTATTTTCAAAGTTGCCTTTTCTGCCCAAACTGCCATCACATCAAGAATGATGTCATTCATCCTTTATTGTACACGTTTCCCAGTGCTAAATAATGCTCAAAAAGGTACTGTGGAATCCAGTACAATCGCAAGTTCCATATGGCTCCTCACAGATTTACTTTTGTGTTCATTGGCAATTTGGAATGGCACTGTTTGTTACATTTTAGATGTCAGCCTGGCTGGAGCTCATCCAAGGATGTATACTGAAACTGTCAGAAAGTGAAAACCTGACATTGGACGTGACTCATTAGTGTGCAATAGACATGAGAGCATTTCAGAGGAAAATCAGCTTTAATCAGTGTCAGTAGATGTCATGTGATTTTTCCCAGCACTGATAATGATGTGTCAATTCAGAAATGACAGCAGCTGGACAACAGAGGTTATGTTATTTGTGCTCCAGACTCTAGTCTTTGATTGAATTTGCTACTGTTTTTGGAGGATCAACAGCAATAACAACATAGACACAACTAAGTATCCTTTCTAAAGAAACTGGTATGTGACCAGAGGGATCATCAGGACCATAATCTAGTACTGGTATTTGCAGGGAAGGTCTTTGTCTACTCTCTGCTTGCAGGGGGAAAAATCATTTTCCATTTCTGGAGACATTCCTAAGGGTAACACCTATGTATTTTCTAGTAGCTTGTCTTATTTAAGTTTTGTACAAGCCCTATAAGTTGATCAATACTGTCATCTTCATTTTGTAGTTGAGAAACCTAGGTTCAGTAAAGTTAATTATTAAATGGTGTCTCCTGCTGGGAATCAATGAAAGCTTGGAATGTATTCTGCTTCCATGGCTTTCCAGAGGAGAAATCATGACAGAAAAATTGTGGATCAATTAATTCAGGAATCCAAATGGTATATACTCCAAAGCTCTAGAAGAGCTGTCGTCAAAGAAAAAAGCTGAAAGTAGATAACTGTCCTCAAGAATTTCCATTTTCCTATCACTGACCCTATACTTTTGATACTTTAAAAGGAGCCCAAGAAATGGAAGGCACGCCTAACTTCACACAATTTACTGGGAAAGCACCTTGACAGAGTACCTTGAGCTACATACTTTTCCACTTTCTTGCTACCATAAAAAATCTCCTGTTTAATTCTGAACACATTTACCCCCATTAATAGTTTGTCAGAAGGAAAAGGCTAAATATGTTTGCAATACAGCTTTGAATAGATAACCAAGCACTTCTGATAGTGCTATAAAAAGTCAATGAAGTTTTTTTCTAGACCCTCTAGAAATGCTACTAGGTAGAGAAAAAACAAAGAGGAATCCTGGATTCCTTAGGATACTTAATATGAAATCCTCTTCCCCATCTATAAAACTTCCTTTCTATGCTATGCCTTAATAATTCTGAAAAAAAAGGAAAATCTAAGTATCATGACTGTTCCAATTTACTGGGGATTTTAAAAACAGTATCATGAGGTCCCCAAAAATCTTTAGCTCTATAGCTGATGGATTCCAGGATCTCTTAGACTGGTAAGTCTCCTTGCTTTCTATGGTCATTGTTGACATGCAATAAATAATTTCTGAACAGTTTGAGAGAAATTTAATTCTTACTGGAAAATAACATAGACACAAACTCACTCATTAACCCACAAAGTCATAGCACCAATTCTTATTATATGTTTTATTATATATTGCATGTAATAAAATAAGATTAAGTGTTGCTTTCCTTCTATAAAAGTTTTGCATAGTGGATATTCTTCAAGTCCTTGGCTTGTTAGATTACATTACAAAAACAAAATTTATGCACTTATTTTATAATTTTTTATTGGGATATATTCATAATAAGGGGGGATTCATAATGACAATTCTGATTAGGCTTATATCACATATTAGCTACAACATCCCCATTGCCTCTCCCCCTCAACCCCCTTCCTGCCATACTTAAAGCAATTGCAAGAGGTTTCTTTGCTCTATTTCATATAGGTATATGAAAAAACAATTTTTTTTCAGTGTTAAGAATTGATTCCAGGGCCTCTGTATGTATATGAAATATTTTTATTTTGCTATTAGAGGAAAATTTGGTGACTGTGTTAGAATATTTTTGGTGTTTTTGTCTTTGCATGTGGGTGCATGTTTGTTTGTTTTTTAAAAGCTCTGTTTATTCCTAGCAAAAAACATAACTTTTCTGTGATTAGATTTCCAGGAAGTTATTTTCATGAACTTGACAACTATTAACAAATTACTTTGAAGTAATACTTTAAATTACATAATGATAAAAATTGACTAATTGATGAGAATAGATTAATAATTATAAGTTTCTTTTGAGGTAAGAAAATAATTGATGGTTGCTGGGTATACTTCTTAGTTGAAGATTTTTAACTATTTAAAGTATTTGTATTGGTTTTTACAGTGTGTATTGGATTTTCTTTTATTTTTTTTTCATATGTGCATACAAGGCTTGGGTCATTTCTGCCCCTGTCCCCACCCCCTCCCTTACCACCCACTCTGCCCCCTTCCTCTCCTCCCAATCCCCTCAATACTCAGCAGAAACTATTTTGCCCTTATTTCTAATTTTGTTGTAGAGAGAGTATAAGCAATAATAGGAAGGAACAAGAGTTTTTGCTGGTTGAAGTTCCCTATATATTCTGGTTATCAGTCCTTTGTCTGATGTGTGGCTGGCAAATATTTTCTCCCACTCTGTGGGTGTTCTCTTCAGTTTAGAGACCATTTCTTTTGATGAACAGAAGCTTTTTAGCTTTATGAGGTCCCATTTATCTATGCTATCTCTTAGTTGCTGTGCTGCTGGGTTTCGTTGAGAAAGTTCTTACCTATACCTACTAATTCCAGAGTATTTCCTACTCTTTCCTGTATTAACTTTAGAGTTTGGGGTCTGATATTAAGATCCTTGATCCATTTTGAGTTAATATTGGTATAGGGTGATATACATGGATCTAGTTTCAGTTTTTTGCAGACTGCTAACCAGTTTTCCCAGCAGTTTTTGTTGAAGAGGCTGCTATTTCTCCATCATATATTTTTAGCTCCTTTGTCAAAGACAAGTTGGTTATAGTTGTGTGTCTTCATATCTGGGTCCTCTAGTCTGTTCCACTGGTCTTCATGTCTGTTTCTGTGCCAGTACCATGCTGTTTTTATTATTATTGCTTTGTAATATAGTTAGAAGTCAGGTATTGTGATACCTCCAGCATTGTTCTTTTGACTGAGTATTGCCTTGGCTATTCCTGGCTTCCTGTGTTTCCAAATAAATTTCACGGTAGATTTTTTGATCTCTTTAATTAATGTCATTGGAATTTTGATGGGAATTGTAATTCGGTTGTTCTCTCATCAAAGGTAGGGAGAAAAAGAAAAAAAAAAAAGAGCCCGGAGACAGTTCTGTGAATGGTATCTGCGACTGTGGCTTGCCTGCCCACTGCTGTCAGCCTGCTGTTGATGGAGGCGTTATTTATGCAGATCTCTGGGGTGAGCTTAGCACTCACCTGGCCCTGCAGGCTTTGTTTACTCAGAGTTTTCCTGTGCGCCTCTGCTACAAGCTTTCCCCTTTCCAAGCACAGTGGGGAAGGTGACACTGCACACGCTTTCTCAGGCCTGCATGTTTATTTACAGTTCATGTGGGAATTGGGTCTTCCCCCCTCTCCTGTGGAGTTTTCCTCCCACTGCCACTTTCACAAGCTTTCCCACTCCTGGTTGCTGGGCGCACACCCCTGCTCCCTCCGGAGCCTCTCCTGCCCACCTGGCTTGTTTATTTACAGTTCCGGGAAGGATTCCCTTCCCCCAATCTTCGGTGCTCAGTGCACCCCACCCTCTTTCCCGTGTGTCTTTATTGTTCTTATTGCTTATTAGTCAGTTTCTCTTTTTTCCCCAGGTGGAGGTCAGTCTGTCCAGGGGTCTATGCTGCTCTGGCCCAGGCTTGTCTGTGGGAGTACCACGGTACCGCGAAGCTCACCTTGTCCACGTCTTCCCAAGCCATCTGGGCGCGGGCGACTTGCGGCCTGGGGGCCCTTCTTGTTTCTCCGATTAATGTGAAGTGGAGATTCTCTGTGCTGGCTGGAGGTGTGGAGGGGTCAAAGTTTTGTCTCTTCTCGCTGATTTTGCCTGCAAAGTATGTCTCCAGCGTCTCTCCAAGATTTCACTATAGGAGGCTCGCTTTCTGCTTCCTCCCTCTAGCTGCCTTCTTGGAATCCTCCTCCAGTGATTTCTCTGTATTGGTTTTTAAAATATTGAAAATTGCCAGATCCTTTTGTAGGTCATGACGGCATCACTGGCAAAGCTTGTGGCTTACATAAGACACCTAATGCTGGGCTTTTCCTTCCAGAGAACAGAGTAACAATTGAGCAGTGAGGGAGCACAACATGCCCTCATGACTGATTTGTCTAATGGGATGTGAGCAGAGGTAGAAAGTGCCCATCGCAAAGGGGTTAAGAATCGAATAGTCTTTCTCTGTTTTCTTTCTCTTTCCACTAGTTTGACAAACATGAACATGAAGAACTTGGAAGTCACACATTATCACCAGAAATAGAGAGGAACGCGGTCCCTGAATCATGAGGTAAAACCTTCCCATTGATCTAGAGTTATCAAATTGTTACCTGAATGATAATTTTCTGTTGTGTTTATGTCACTGAAATTTTGTCTTGCTTTGTTTTCATCAGAGCTATTATTTCTTTAAAATAATGTAAGTCAAAACTCTGTAGAAGTCATTGCTTTGCAGAAAATCTGACAGCATGTTTATTTTCAGATTTAGTGGTCTCTTGGCTGGTGGCAATTCTTCTCTCACCAACTAGAAAATTTGGATGACCCAGTGTCTAGAAGGTCAAGTTTGCCAGGGAGACCCCTTTTTCTTTTATTAGGAGAGTAAACATATTTCATCTTTCTCATGGTGCCAAAATTTTGTACATGGACTTAGGAAGCTTGGTACCTAGGAATGGTGGGTTCTGGAATTACATGTTATAAAGTTCTTGGATGTCAATTTGTCCCAAATGAATCATTTTCTTACCATACCATGGCATACAAGAGCCTTAAAATAGCATGGGCATATCTTGAATATTTCATCAAATGTTGATTAATGATTTTGTATTATTTTACAGTACTTATTCACAATTGTCCTTTCTTTTCCTGCATTGCATGGCTTTGTTGTGAGTGGAGTATTCTGCTCTGCCTCATTTCCTTTCAACTTGGCCCCATGACTTGCTTTGACTAATATATGTCATCAGAAGCAAGGTACACTTCTGACCTGAGACTCTAAATGTACTGGAGTGGTTTAACTTGCTTTCTTAGAGTTTCTTTTCTTTGCCATGAAAAGATCTTTCCTACGTGACTTTTGTTTGGAGTCACGGTGAAGACCTGAGAGCAGACCTGAGCCAGTGCTGAACTGTGGAAAAGCAACATCCCAGTCAACCTATAGCTCTGTGAACAACAAAAACAAATATTTGCTGTTGAAAAAAACCCCACAAAACAAAAACTTATGTGATGAGATAGAGTGTATATTAGTACTATCCAGAAAAATAGAACTAATAGACTAAATTCAGAAATCTATAAAGGGATTTATTATGGGAATAAGCTCACTTGATTATGGAGGCTGAGATGTCTTACAGTGTGTGGTTTGCAAAATGGAGAAACAGGAAAATCAGTGATATAATTCAGTCTGAGCCAAAAACCCTGAGGGCCAGGGAAACCAATGATGTACCTGTTAGTCTGAGGCAAAAGTCCTGAGAACTGGGGGTAGAGGGTGGGAAGTTTGGGGGGATGTTGGTGTAGTAACTCCTGTAGTATAAAGGCCCAAGAACCTGGAAATCTTATGCCTTAGACAAGAGAAAATGGGTGTCCTGCTCTAGAAGGCAGTGAATTCACCTTTTCTCATTTGTTTGTTCTGTTCATCCCTGGAATGACCCTGGCTGTATTGGTGAAGGCAATCTTCTCTGCTCAGTGTACTGATTCAAATGCTAATGTTTCTGGAAACATGTTCACAGGTCCACCCAGAAAATTTTTAACAGTTTTTGTGGCTATCCTTAAATTAGACAATTTGATGCTTAAAATTTACTATCAGAGGGTATATTCTTTTAAACTTATGATGGAGAAAGGGATGAAAGTTATAGATAACACAGTAGGTGAACAAACAACACCATTTTACTCATACTTCTAAGCTATTGCTGGGATAATTTATTTGTCCAGAAAATCTCTTATCCTTTCTTTTTCACCAAACTCCTACACATTTTTCAAAATTTATCTCCACTTCACCTCCTCCAGGAAGACTTCTGTTCTCTTACCCATACCTGATTTAGATTAATTTTCTTTGTACTTTCTTAATATACAAGCATGTCTCTATTCCTGCATTCACATATTCACTTAGAATCTGATTTTTTAGCCCGTTTTTGGGTCTAGTAGCTATATTTTTTTCTTGTGGAAGATACTTTATCTTACTTTATCTCTAGCACTTTGAACATTTCATTTATATCTTGTTTTGTTCTAAGACCAATATGTGTTGATTTATAATGCGAATTAGTGAAACACTAAATTAGTACCTTTTTAAAAATAAAATCAGTGATCACTAATAGTAACCTCAAATAAATAAGATAAAAATAAAAGTGGTTATCAAGGCAAAATCCCATTAAAATATAAATAAAACAGAAAGAAAAAACAAACCCCAAATATTTCTATTACAACTAAAGAATGTGGGATTCCTGGTTTCACAAAAAATAGTTGTTTTAAAATCTGAAGTTTTAGAGGACTGATAAGCTCAAAAGGAACCAAAGGAGAGATGTAAAGAATGTAGAGAGTCCTGATCAACAAAGATAGGGCTACATGCTTTCTGGAATGAAGGCACATCTACATTATTCTTCACAATGACGATGCCATTACTCAAGAAAAAGAGAGGGTACCCAAAGGACAATGTCCAGGACAGTGACAGAATAGATTTAGGAAAAGCTTTTAAATATCTGAAGGCTCTCATGTATAAAAAGGTATTGAATTACATCATTGTATGCTTGAGGAAGCAAACTGAGACAAACAAAAAATTATAGGAGAAATATGTTCTAATAATTAAGACCTCAAAAATATCAAAGGCTACTTTGGCAAGCTGTAGATTTTGGACAAAGTTTGAATGATCTTTTAGCAGAGTTTTCATAGAAGATTTTCTTGTATCAGGAAGAAGATAAATATTATTGACTGAGTGTATAGGTACCCCCAAATTCCTATGTTGAACCCTAATCCCTAATGTGATTGTATTGGGAGGTGACATTTTTTGGAAGTGATTAAGTATTAAAAGCACAACCCTCAAAAATGTGATTACGGCCCTAATAAAAGAGACCCCAGAGAACTTCCTCATCCTTTCCATCTTTGCTATGTGAGATCACAGTGAAAAAATAGCCATCTATGAAGCATGAAGCAGGCCTTCTCACCAAATGCTGAATCACTCAGCACCTTGATCTTGGATTTCCCAAGCACCATGACTATGAGAAATTAATTTCTGTTGTTTATAAGCCACTCAGTCAATGGTATTCTGTCATTGAAACCCAAATGGACTAAGAAAATACACCAGATAAATTTATTGTCCTTTACAACCTGAGTATTTTAGACTAGCTACAGTGATTCAAATCAAGCTTATTTTATTCCAGTATGTGCAGAAAATGATTTCTTCTTCCTTTCCTACCTCTCTTTATTTCTCTTCCCTCCTTTTCCATAGTGACTCCCTTTTTTCCCTTTCAGTTTTTCTTTCTTCTTTATTCTTACTAATACTTACCTACCAACTATTATGGATCAGACAAGGCAATAAGCATGTGACTTCAACAATGAACAAGTTAGTCAAGGTTGCTGCTCTTGTGGAGTTTGTCATTACTGAGAAATATGGGCAAATAAAGAGGTAAATACAATATATACCACAAAAGCCTATGATAGAGGATTTGAAGAGTTAGCTGGGAGCATTTAGGAAAGCTTGTTAATCTAGGCATAAAGCATTTATGAGAAATGACATTAAATATGTAGGTTTCTTGAAGCAAGGTCAACACTGAGGCACTTGATAGCAATGACCTAGTAGACCTAGTATAACCTGGTTCTTTATATCCAGTTATTCTTAAGATGCTCCAAGCACTTAATTCAATTTTAAATCATCAAATGTGATGAGAGTGACACATATTATATTATACTACATCCTTTATATCGATCTGACAACTGTCAGTGCTAGGCAAGTAAGTTTGAAGGAGGAAATGGGGGGAATGAGAGAAGAGAAGGGAAGGGAAAGGAAGGGAAGGGAAGAGGAGAGGAAGGGAAGGGGAGAGGAGAGGAGAGGAAAGGAGGGGAGGGGAGGGCAGGGGAGGGGAGGGGAGGGGAGGAGAGGAGAGGAAGGGAAGGGGAGAGGAGAGGAGAGGAAAGGAGGGGAGGGGAGGAGAGGGGAGGGGAGGGGAGGGGAGGGCAGGGGAGGGGAGGGGAGGGGAGGAGAGGAGAGGAGAGGAGAGGAGAGGAGAGGAGAGGAGAGGAGAGGAGAGGAGAGGAGAAGAGAATTGCTTGTCCCCCAGGAGACATTGCATCTTGTGATGAGATAGATTTTAATTTCAGGACCAGGTATAACCTAGTCCTAAATACAAAATGACTGACATGATTGTCTACCCAGCCTCTGTCAATCCAGATTTGAAACTCATTACTGTAAATTGCTTTGGGATACCTTGAGCATGGAAAATGTAATAAAAACCAAAAATCTATTTGCAAAGAAGGTGATAAAACTGTAAGAACATTTTTAGAGCTCTCCTCACAGAAGTGAGTAGCAAAAGAGAATATAAGGGACTCTGATTCTGCCCATGTGGAACAATAGTATCTATTGAAAAGAAGAGGAAAAACAAGATACAAATAGTTTACTTTGGTCCCTGAGAAGCAACAAGAAACTAATTAACTGAACTGGTCTCAATACACTAACTTTTATTATTTGTTGTCTATTAAGATGTTTCTACTAGAAGCCAGCGGTGACACATGCTAATTGCCTCCTATTTGTGTTGACTGTGACGCCCTCTATAATGATCATTTGTTTTTACAAAATTGCCGCATGTCAACACTTCAACCAAAGAGTCCAGTTCAGCAATGTATGACCTCCAGTAGGCATAATTTGGGTTAGTTTTCACTCTTTGTCACTTTGTCAAGGAAAGGCAAGGAAAATGACCAGCACAACTAGAAGTGGCATGAATTTAGAACTCAAAATGTATTTCAGAAGTTTTTTCACTTTCCCTTTACCCCTCCCAGAATTTAACGTTTCTTCTCCTGCTACAAAATACCTTATTTTAGCTGGATGACATTCCTACCTTACTGCAAGAAGACTGCTAATAACATAATTTTTAAAAAGCATTTATTTAAATTGATCAAGATGTTGTGCTTTCTGAGAATAAAATCTTTACAAGGAATTGGGCTTGGTATAGGATTATTCCATACAAAAATGAATAACATCATCTAAGTGCATTTGTTTGTTGCAATAGGGACACAGGAGGAAAGAGTTCAAGAGTACTAGATTTCAGTTGTGGCTCTGACACCAATTGGCTGAGAGACCTTGAGCAAGTAAGTCTCTTTAATATGATGTTTCCTGATTTATAAAATATAGATAATGTGCACATTTTCTTTATCTCAGATTCTTGGAGTTCTCTGAATTTTTCTACATAGTATGTATCACAGTTGTAGTTGAACTAATTTTTGAGGGCTGGTTATTGAACCCAGAGCCTAGCACAAGCTAAGGCTGAGCTCTATCACTAAGCTGTACTCCCAACCCTTTGTATTTGTGCTATTATTGCATGATTCTTTGATTATTGACCTTCTTCCTCACTGACCCTTCATGAGAAGAAAAATGTCTCATTTTTTCCAACATTTCTTATCTAGCTTCTTGGACCAGATCTAACACTATTAGGCATTTAATGAATATTTCTTCAATAAATGAGTAGTAGAGCAACATTTAGAGAAGATTTTATTATTTTCCAAGTTTTAGAAACTGCAATCCCTCAAGAATACTTATTGAATAACCTAAACTACATGGAACTTCTCTGAATCTCCAGGGCAACTTATCTATAATAGTATAATCTTAGAGAGATTATTCCATTTTATCTTACATTATAGTTATTTGTGTAGATGCTTCTCATCTTACCTAGGGTTCTGAAAAATGCCGTTAATGATTGCACATTGTCTTATATATACATAGGAACTCAATAAATATGTGTTGAGTGTGAGACAGGGTCTGTACCTTATTTATCATTCTATCCAAAAGCAATAGTTGCTTTATTGTCTTTATTAAATGAAAGCTGTGACATTTCATTGTAAGTAGTAGAAAGATCAATTCAAATTGAGTTGATTGATAAAGCTGTTATAAGACTGGGTGTGTGACTGAACTGGTAGATCATTTGCCTACCAAAGCTGTAATTATGACTCACATAACTGGAAAGTTTGAGGTTATGGTATGCTTTAGAAGGGTTAGTGCTATTTATTTATATTTTTATCTTCCATAATTTCTGCTCCTTTCTAGAGCCATATTGATTTTATGTAAAATGCTTACTATGTGTTAGGTAGCATTTTCAAATGTTTAAGAAATATAAATTCATATAACCCTTAAAACAACCCCCATATGTAGGAATTTCTAATATTGCATTTTATAAATAAGAACACTGAGTGACAGACAGATAAACTTGTCCAAGGCCATACAAAGTGGAAAAATCATGACTTAAACCCAAGTAATTTATCTTCAGAGTTTCTTCTTCTAACTACCACATTTCCTCATTCAGTACAATAGAAATAAAACTTCTCTTGTATTAGATCTTAATGATTAAAACACAAAGATTGTTCCCTGAAGGACCAAGAAAATGTCCCCTTATAGCTAATCAGTCAGATTGGATTAAGTGCTCATTGTAGTCACAATTTGTAGCCAGTGGTTAAAATGTGAGAATTGAGGTGAATTTATTAGGGCCACCATTGGAACTGACTGGCAGAAAATCTTATGTTTTGTTCAGTACAAGGTAGATAACAAGCAGACTCATTGATGCATACTGCTTTGGGTATGAGTGAGGACATGTTTTGTAGAGCACATTGTCTACTGTGATTTATAAACCCCAAAAGATACTTTAATGACAGTTAGATATAAAACCTTCTGAACTTTCAATGAATAAATGGAATGCTAGATAAGTCTATTGAGAAACAGGAATTTTAGTTTGTGCTCAACAGCTATTGAAAAATTTGTAACCTTGATCAGAGGAAGTTTATCAGCATGGTAGCCAAAATTAACTGATTACACTTGGGTATGTGGACCAAATGACTTATTTGATTAAACTTTAGTATTGGAATTTTTCTATATTATAAATTGGTTTTGCAGAAATAGGTGGCCTCTGGTTTCACAAAGCTCAATAGTGTATTTCACTGAGCTTTGATCTGAGATAATATGAAGAGTAATATTTGAATGAGAACTGCTGTTACCTTGTTGTAGTTTGAAAAAACTGAAGAGGGGCAGATCACTGAGAAAAACAAATCAATATAAATAAACAGTTTAAAAAAAGATGATCTTCCAAACAATTTGTGGTCTTATGCCTTAAGCTGGTTTCTTTGCCCACATAATCTAGAATGTTTTTAAGAGTCCAAAATGTTTAATGGAAAAGATAAGGGATCTGGATTAGAAAATAGCTGACTTGAGCTGAAAACTAAATGCTTGCAACTCAGTTGAAATTTCTGGGGTAAATAAATTATGGACAAAAGCAAAATTTTAGAAACTCTGGTGTCAATGAGCTAATGGACAGCTTCAGACAAAGACTGGAGAAGAAAAGCATTGGTATTTGACGATGGTAATAGAAGTAATTATCTTTGTGCCAGGAAAAAAAAAAAGCACTAAAAGTCCATGATAAGTCTATAGAACCAGTCAACAAAAGAAATTTTCTAGAATTATTTGACCTAATTACAACAGAGGATTTGCCAACTGTTTATAAATGTCTTAAGGATGTAGCACTCACCACAAAATGAGCTTCTATCATTAATAGGTCATGCAATGTAAAACTCAGGGCCAAAAAGAGTCTACAGACTCTGGACAAAGAGCAAAGGAAGTACAGGCAATAAAATGAGCAAATCAGGCAAATAGAATTAAGGCACAATGAAGAGAATAGATATGAAGAGAAAATCTGAGGGTTTGACTTTGCAAAAAACAAAATACAATAAAAGAAGTGCAGAGCCAAAGATGAATAAGGAGTGAAAGGACCTTCTAAGTCTAAACTGAATTCACCTCATCAGCATCATCATCCAATTATCCATGATGTATTTAGCATCTATACAGATATAATTTTAAAAAGGATTAGTCTATCCCTGTAGAATAATTAGTAAGATATAATATTTTGAGCATAAAGTATTATTTTAAACTAATCAACAGTCATTTATTAGAAGTCCAGATATTTGGAACTATACAAGTTTCCCTAAATCATAACTTGTAGGGACAATCATTGAAACATATTTTAAGCCATATGTATTACCAGAATCTTCCTTGGGTAAATGACCTTTCTGGGAAGTCCCTTAACCTGGAATCTTTAGACATCTATTATATACTCTATGATACTCTTTGTGGATGGCTGAGTGCTACCTGACCAAATCATATTACCATTTAAGTTGGTTCCTTTATAAATTTGTAATTTTAAAATTCACAATGTTCCTTAGTGCAGTTTTAAACCTATACATCTCTCTTTGTCAATAGTAACATTTTACTGCTCATAATTTTACTATTCTCCTTAAGGTCTGTTCTTTTTATCATTTTATATGTTCCTTTCCCTATTTCATAATGACTTAGCCTCTTACTTCTCAGGCATATGTGTCATAGGAGCTCCCTCTTCTGCTTCTCATCCATAATCCTATTTCCCCCCATTGTTTGCCTTCCTTTTCAAATCAGAAAGGGAGAAAAGGTGCAGGAAATCCCTTCTGCTGTCCACGTTTATCTCTCAATTATGTTCTGGCACATATTCTTTTCTGTCTCCATCAAACATTACTTGACCAAATTTTATTTCTTTCCCTATCCTTTACAGACTCAGTCCCTTTTTCTTATGTTCAAATCTCAACTCTCTAAAAAAAATTTGACTCTTCTACCTCCCAACAAGCCACCATCTTGTTTCTCTTGTCTAAACAGACAAACTTTGAGATCTTTGCCTAAAGCAAGGTTTCTAGCACTGTTAGCATTTGGGGCAGACAATTTTTTGTCCTGAGTATTGTATCATGTTTTACTAGCCTGTACTTATTAGAATTAATAGCACTTTCTCAGTTGTGACAACCAAAAAATGTCTCTAGATATTATCAAATGTTCCTTGAAGGACTAAATCATCCCTGGTTGAGAACCAGCTGTTCTAAAGTTGCCATTTCCATTTGTTTATAACACAACTGCCACGCGGATCAGAACAATACAACTTCTGCTCTGGCAGCTCTATGCAAACTGCTCAATTACAGAACATCAATGCTGTAATGGCTAAATCCAGTGGCCTATTTTGAGTTGCACCTTTTTGACATTTGACTTTGTCAATGTGGCTTGTTCTTATTGAAACTTTTTATCTTCAATGGTTTCTGAGGACTACTCCTCAAGTCATTCTCCAACTTCTCTTGCTGATTCTGCTTCTTGTACCTTACTTTTGAATTCTACAGTGTGCATCTTTCCTTGAAGGCTTAGATACATTTCTATGCCTCCAATCAACTGCCTACAGGTCAATGATTCTACAACTTACCTCTATCCCAGAAAGCTTTCCTGAACTCCAGACATATATTTACCGCCCTCAAACAGTTTATTTCTGTTCAGTACCTCAAAAGTACTTTAAAACTCAATATGTCCAACTGAACTTTTCAAGTATATATTCTAAAAAACAAAACTTATGTTTTCACTGTTAGCTTATTTGAAACACAATCCGTTAATAAGCCATCAGCTATAAAGTTACCTCTTCATAGTCAATAAAAACACCTCCTCCATTCTGAATTCTCTCCCTAAATCAGTCAGTCACTCAATCCTTTGTATTCTGGCTTTTAAATCTAACTCTGCTTTTTCCTTTTCATTCCTATGAAAATTTTCCTATTCACATAATATCCCACTCTTACCTGGACTGAAGTCAGTAAACTTGTCTCTAATCCATCCTATTCATTGTCAGTTTTCTTTCTAAAATATTTAACTAATTTTGCCACTTCTGTGTATAAGGAGCTTTCATTGTTTCTCGTTTATAGCTGTATTTTCCTAACTGTGGTCTTAATACCTTTTAGTGACATAGAAGGTGAATTTGATGATTTTCATATTTTTATTAAAAAGCTTAGTACTTACTATAATTTGTATTAGAAAAAATGGCTTTTACATCAAATCTGTAATTTCATGCATATATTACTGAAAATGAATAATATGTCATGATTCAAGTAAAAAAATCACTGAAGCTTTTTAAAATCACTCTAACTAAAAGATATCAAGTAAAATAATAACATATAGTAGTTTTGCTAATAGTATAAGGAAATGTCAGATAGTTACTGAATTATGAACCTACTAGATTAAATTCATGTCATAAAGTTGCTGTCATAACATGGTCAAACTTCTTTACAGTGATTTCTCTGACAATTTCCATTATCCATTCTACATTTGAGCTACACAAACATTTTTATTACTAAGATGGCATGCCATTTCCTAACTTCTTATTTTTGTTCTTAATGTTTCTTCTGCCTGGAACAGTACTGATGCACGTTCAGTGAATTTCTTCCCTCCATATCTATTCTAACATCTTTCTTTTTTAAAATTCATTTATTCATATGTGCATACATTATTTGGGTCATTTCTCCTCCCTGCCCCCCGCCCCCTCCCTATCACCCTCATCCCCTTCGCTTCCAGGAAGAAACTGTTCTGCCCTTTTCTCTAATTTTGTTGAAGAGTAGACATAAGCAATAATAAGAAAGACATAGTATTTTTGCTATTTGAGATGAGGATAGCTATACAGAGAGATTCTTAGCATTGCTTCCATGCACAAGTGTATTACAACCTGAATTGATTCATCTCTACCTGACCTCTTCACTACTTCCTGGTCACCTTCCCATAGTGACCGCTGTCATTTTAAGTTTACCGTATTAGCTCCTCTGCAGTGGGGACATCAAACACTTTCAAGTTTTGGGTTTCCTACCTATCCCCATTCCTCCCATATGTGCTCTCCCCTTAGCATGTGACCCAGGTCCAACAACATTACTGCCTTTGCCCTAGATCTAAAGTCCGCATTTGAGAGAGAACATACGATTTTTGGTGTTCTGAGCCTGGCTAAACTTGCTCAGGATGATGTTCTCCAGTTCCATCCATTTACTTGCGAATGATAAGATTTCATTCTTCTTCATGGCTGAGTAAAATTCCATTTTGTGTAAGTACCACATTTTCCTAATCCATTCATCAGTAGTGGGTCATCTAGGCTGTTTCCATAACTTGGCTATTGTGAATAGTGATGCAATAAACATGAGTGTACAGGTTCCTCTGTAGTAATCTGTGTCGCATTCCTTTGGGTTTATCCCCAGGAGTGGGATTGCTGGATCATATGGCAGATCTATGTTTAGTTTTTATAAGAAGCTTCCATATTGCTTTCCAGAGTGGTTGTACTAGTTTGCATTCCCACCAACAGTGTAAGAGGGTTCCTTTTTCTCCACATCCTCGCCAACACCTGTTGTTGGTGGTGTTTTTGCTAATAGGTATTCTAAGAGGGGCAAGGTGGAATCTTAGTGTGGTTTTGATTTGCATTTCCTTTATGGCCAGAGATGGTGAGCATTTTATCATGTGTTTTTTGGCCATTTGAATTTCTTCTTTTGAGAAAATTCTGTTTAGTTCATTTGCCCATTTCTTTATTGGTTCATTGATTTTGGGAGAGTTTAGTTTTTTGAGCTCTCTGTATATTTTGGTTATCAGTCCTTTGTCTGATATATAGCTGGCAAATATTTTCTCCCACTCTGTGGGTGGGCTCTTCCATTTAGAGACCATTTCTTTTGTTGTGAAGAAGCTTTTTAATTTTATGTAATCCCATTTGTCCATCCTTTCTCTTAGTTGCTGGGCTGCTGGCCTTCTATTGAGGAAGTCCTCGCCTATACCTATTGCTTCCAGAATATTCACTGCTCTTTCCTTTACTAATTTCCGAGTTTTGGGTCTGATATTAAGGTCCTTGATCCATTTTGAGTTGATACCAGTACAGGGTGATGAACATGGATCTATTTTCACTTTTTTGCAGGCAGATAACCACTTTTCCCAGCAACATTTGTTGAAGAAGCTGTCTTTGCTCCATCATATGTTTTTGGTGCCTTTGTCAAAAATAAGGTGGACATAGCTGTGTGGATTCATGTACGGGTCCTTTATTCTGTTCTACTGGTCTTCATGTCTGTTTTTTTGCCAGCACCATGCTGTTTTTATTGCTATGTCTTTGTAATATAGTTTGAAGTTGGGTATTGTGATACCTCCAGCATTGCTCTTTTTGATGAATATTGCCTTGGCTATTTGTGGTCTCTTGTGTTTCTAAATGAACTTTAGAGTAGATTTTTCAATTTCTGTAATGAATGTCATTGGGATTTTGATGGGAATTGCATTAAACATGTAGATTGCTTTTGGTAGTATATCCATTTTTACTATGTTGATTCTACCAATACATGAGCATGGGAGATCTCTCCACCTTCTGTGGTCTTCCTTGATCTCCTTCAGGGGTTTGTAGTTCTACTTGTAGAGGTCATTCACATCCTTTGTTAACTTTACTCCTAGGTATTTGATTTTTTTTTTTTGAGGCTATTGTAAATGGAATTGTTTCCCTATATTCTTTCTCAATTTGTTTCCTGTTGGTGTATAGAAAAGCTAATGATTTTTGTAAGCTGATTTAGCATCCAGGCCCCTTATTGTAGCTGTTTGTGGTGTCTAGGAGTTTTTGGGTTGAGTTTTTTGGGTCTTTAAGGTATAGGATCATGTTGTTTGCAAATAGGGATATTTTGACAGTTTCTTTACCTATTTGTATTCCTTTTATTTCTTCTTCTTGCCTAATTGATCTATCTAACATCTTTCTAATGATATTTTTCTGCAGTTTATTTCAAGAATTTCCAGACTCCCTTGCAGCTCAAACCTGGATGTGGTTTTGGATTAACCAATCATAAGCACAGGCACAAGATTAGTAGTGAGAAAATGACTCCTGGATTGATGTTCTGTTACTTCTGTTACTTTGCAGCAAGCACAGTCATAGAGATATTTGATTTTGTGAAGAAGCAGATGGCCCATGGTTTAAGATAGGGATGTCAGTCAGGACAAAATTCAGCTACTTGTGGCAGGATAATAGCAGAGATGGAATGGAGGCTTTAAAAATCTCTGGTCTCTGGATCTTTCTCTGAACTCTTAATGGTGACAGAGGGATTTGCCAGTCAATTCCATGATGCTACTTTGGAAGTTGATTCTGGATTCCTGTGAACCTTGTGTTTTATGACTTTCTACACAAACCAGCTAGAGTGCTTTGGTTGTTTGATAACTGAAAAGGCTTTTCTTTTCAATTATTTTTCCCAATTTTATTTGCATTCCACTTTCTGCACTTTTCATAATGAGTATTCATTACTTTGAAATATAAGAAACTTTTTGCATGTACCATTTTAATATTTGTACTCATGTATGGGTAAATGTAGCTATATGAATATATATGATGTGTACAAAGGCATATTCAAAAACAACAAAAATGTGCCTGTAGAAGAACCTGAAAATCCTCACAGGATTAAGGGCCAAGTGCCTGTGTTTCTCTCACACATCTTGTACCAAAACTGGAGTTTGTTTTTAGATCTGTACTAGAACCCTCTACAATTCTGTTTGTTTTAAATCTATAATTCATTGAATCAGTGGGTGGCCTATTATCTCACATATACTATCAAAGTGTGGATTATGAGCTCCTATCCTCTCTCTCTCTCAAAATCAAAAAAGGAAATTGTATAAGAAACAAACAAACAAAAAAGCCCTAGATGAGAGTCACTGTATCTCTCCCAAGCTTCCTCCTAAGTTAAAGATGAGGCCATATTTCCATAGTGAGATTATATTTGCAACCAGAATGAGCAGAGGGAGTTTCTACCTTTCTTGGCACATTGTGCTGTTTATTTCAAAGTCTTTAAAAGGAGATGTTCTTATTTATTTTAGAATTTGAGAACAGTTCCACCAGGCACTGCTAGTTTGAGTTCTGCCTCTTTTTTGATGTTTTAATTCACTCCTAACAGACATGAGTTTCTTAGCATTATGCAGGTTGAAAGGCCGACCTCGGTCTGAACGCTGCTACTAATCAGAACTCACTGGTTTGATCCAGCATTTTAATTCCCTTTGTGTATTTATTTATATGTCTGTTTATGTTTTTGCTGCACAGAAGTTAGCTATGGCTGTGTCTACCTATCCACAATTCAGGAAATAAAAAGTCCAGGAATAAATGTCTCTCTCTACATACACAGTAGATGACTCTTTTTACTATGTTTTTCCTCCAGTCTTCTTTCTTGTTTGGGATTCACCTAGATATCCTATACTCTAAGGAAAATAAAATGTAATATTCATAGCTAATATCAATTGAATATTTAATAAGTTCTTAATGAATCACATGCAAAAACAATTTAATTTTCATACAAGTCTTGTGAGTTAGATCCCAATTTCACAGTTGAAGAAACCGAGGCTTAGGACAACTAAATAAGGTTTCAAATGATTATAAAGGATTTCCAGGTTAATATCTATGAACAGTGGTATTTCCCAGACCACAACAATTGAGGGTAAATTAGTCTGCTTTCAGCCTTAGAAAAATTGTGTATCTCTTAGTTTCATTATATCTTTAGAATTGTGTATACTTCATATTCAAGCAAAGCTCTAACCATCACTACTAGGAGTGGTCTGAGGGACTCTTATGCTCATTGTTCTCTGAAATACCAAGAGGTCCTTCCATTTCCTTCCTTTCATCTGTTTCTAGTACTGCTCTGCCAATCATGGTTGCTTCTGTTTCTTTTCAGGCTGTTCCTGAAGAATGAGTACTAAATCTAGTAGTATGCATTCTTTAGTTCATATCAGAACTGGAGAGCTAGAAAATAAGAGCCATACCAGTGCTAGTCTTGAGCCAATATCAGAAATAGTGGTTTACAGCAGGTCAAACCCTGGTGGAGGAGCTAGTAGAAGACTAAAATGTGGAATCCAAATTTATGTGTATTTGACAAGACCAAAATCATGGAGAAATTACCTGTGCGAGTCAAATGAAAGACTGTGAGATCAAAGCTGGGCCATGGATGAGCCCCTCTATCTCAAATGCCCTTTCAAAATCCTTACTTTCTATCCAGAAAAGATTCTGTGTTGACTGGGAGGACATAATGACAATCAGTTTGGAGCAGAAAAAAGAAGTTCATGCTTCTGATTTTGAGACAGTAGTGCCTGACACATAGTCAACACTCGGTAAATATCAATTGGAGGAAAATATAGGCATTCTGAGATGGAAATGTGCTGATCTATTAAAAGGAAAGATTGTTAAATCAGATGGACTGAGGGACTGTGGGTTGCTCAGAACAAGCTCCCTTGATTTTCCACCATCCTGAGTTTAGCGTTGCTTCTATTTGTTGGCACTCCATTGCTATTTATGAGTGGCTGGGAAAGATTTATTGGCTTAGAAGGAGAAGACATGCACACCTCCACACACAGAAGCATGAAAGATTTCCCCAGACATCAAATAACTCTAATGATGGTTTGATGAGTTAAAGGTAAGTGAATCAGAAATTTATTGATTCAATTTCCTCTGAAATACACAAGGCTTTGAAAATTCCCTCATTTGAAGATATCAAGTTCAAAAAATAGAAAGCAAAACTTCACTAAGCCATAGTACAATGAATGTCTCCCAATCCAAACTGGAATTTATATAAAATGAATGGCCAAAACATTTCTTTTAATTTTGGTTTATTATGAAAATATTTGAACCTGGGTTATTAATTCTGGGCTTCAGTCCCTGTTTCCATAAATTGATGTGAAGAAACTAATTATAGCTAGTTCTCGTTCTAGACTTTTAATGGGTCGGGCATTGTTCTAGGAACTTTACATAGATTACCACTTTTAAATCTCACAATAATTTTACAAAGTAGATATTATTGTCATCAACATTTTACACATTAGACTACTGAAGCACAGAAAGATTTAAGAAATGTGTCTCAGAGCATCTGGTGTGGGGGCACATGCTTCTAATCCAAGATACTCTAGAGGAAATTGATTGGGAGGATCTCGGTTTGAAACCAGCCTAAGCAAAAGTTAGTGAGACACCCCCATCTCAGTTGGACATGATGGTATGTAATTGCAATTCCAACTACTTGGGAGATATAAGTAGAAGGACTATAGTCTAAGGACTTCCTGGGCAAAAATGTGAGACTTTATCTGAAAAATAACTGAAGCAAAAAAGGTTGGTGTGGCTCAAGTGATACTGTATCTGCTTATCAAGCACGAGGCCCTGAGTTCAAAATCCCAATACCACAAAAAAAGAAAGAAATTTGTTTAAGGTCAAACAAGTAACACCTGAAAAAACCTAGCATCTGAATCCCATCAGTTTACATCAGTTTATAGCTAGTTCAAAGAACTAGATATCCTGTAAGGTTCCTTCTAGTCTGAATCTCTGACTACTTTCCTATCTCTTCCATGAGGCTTTTAGAAAAATTGAAATACCATGTCTCCATCCTTGGAGGAGTCATGGAAGGGAACCAAAACACACAAATAAATGTAACTGTTGTAATTAACAGTAAGAAAGCCAAAACAAAGCATCCAGGGGTTAATGGAATGTATGACATTTGATTTTGAATTTCTTTATTTTGGCAGTACTGGGGTTTGAACTTAGAGTCTTATGCT
Source organism: Castor canadensis (assembly GCF_047511655.1). Lineage (NCBI taxonomy): Eukaryota > Metazoa > Chordata > Mammalia > Rodentia > Castoridae > Castor > Castor canadensis. Next base: position 63,257,586 of record NC_133398.1, read on the forward strand.
TGCTAGGTAGGCTCTTTACCACTTAAGCCCTGCTCCCAGTCTCACACATGCCATTTGAGAAGATGGATTTAGGGAGTCTGAACTAAAGTCTAAGTATTCCACGCTTTTCCAGGGCCTCATTGGTTATAGTGTGGTTACTAATGTGTGCTGTCAGTGCATCAAGCACAATGAAGACCTCATGACATTTTGACTTACCCTGCCTGAGATGGTTTGACATGGCTATTCAAAATGCTTTGACCTCTGAGAAGCACAGTAATTTCCACTGACTTCAAGTTTGAATTTTGTTAGTTACCTCAATGCCTAGGTAATAAATAAAGTATATTTTATTATCAAATTCTTATTTGGAGATGTAGTATTCAGTATTAAGAGGAATATATTAATCAAAAGATAGTTAAAAATTATAGAAAATGACTAAAAGTAAGAGATTGTTCAAATTCTAATATACTCATAAGTAGAATGTTCTTACAACTTAATTACATTGGTAATCCTGTTTCACATAGCATGGAATATTCATGATAAAATACATGAAAAGAACAGAATAAAATATTGAGCACAAGTATGACCATAATAATGTAAAACAAAGAAATAAATAAAATGAATTAAGCACAGAAAAAAAAAGACTGAAAGGATATTACCCAAAATATTAAATGTTTGTCACTATGTCATAAAAGTATGCTTTATTTTTTCTTTTAAGTTCTTTCAATTCCCAAATTTCTTACTATTGTGTTTTAATTTATTATCATGAAATAGAGCCCCAATTTTAAAATATGTAAATATTTGTGAAAAGGCTCTTTGAAATTTTAACTAAATCTTCACTAACATGCACAATTTTTGTGAATGCCCTAATGATTGTATGAAGTACTGCACAAGAAATATATAAGTGATAGTATAAGAAAAAAAAATATTTGGAAAGAATAGTACATTGTGAATCAGATGATGTGGTTTCTTATATTTGCTATTCACTAGCTCTGTAAACTTGAAAAATCATTTAACCTCTCTGAGCCTCAATTTCTTCATCAGAAAAGTAGAGAATAATATTTTCCCTGTATACCACTGAGAGTTGTCAAGATGAAATGTGTACAGAGATGCTTTTGAAAGTTTAAAGTCACACACAATAGACCCTATTCTTCTTAAACAGTGGCAGTTATCCACCTCAATCTCTGAAAATAATAGAAGAATATAGGAATTTCTAAATTACAAGTCCCTTAATATTACTTTTCAAATTGCCATAATTGTTAGTGGATAGTTTTATCCTGGAGTGGTATAAATGAAGGAACTCACCAAGTTCTAGTATAATTGGTGATAAATTGAGGAACAAGGCTCATGTGACAAATGTGGGGGAGACTTTAAGACTATTGAGAAAAGCAGACAAAGAGGGTCCTTGAAGGCAGAACCTGCGTATGTTAGACAAGATTTCAGGGAAAGAGAATCATTAAATTAGAGGAAAAAAATGTCCTCTCTTCTGTTTTGTGCAGCTCTGCCTTTGCAACCATTTTGGAAACAAATCACCATGCACTATGAATAGTGCTACAGGAGCAAGTACAAAAGATTTTAGGAACATGAAGGATGTCGCTAATTCTGCCTAAGAATGTCGAAGGCAGCATCGTAGAGTGGGTGATAGTGTTTCTGGATTGTGCAGAATGTTGTGTGGGAAAGGAGAGCATAAAAGAGCCTTACCTGTTCGTAGCATTGCCTGAGAGTCTGTGTCTACAGCATTCAGTTAATTGTTGGGGAAGCTGGAGGTGAGGCAGGAAATATTTGCAACCTGTGTGAAGTGCCTATATGTCTTTATAAAATATCTGTACTTAGTCCACAGGCATAGAAACACAACTAATACTTCAAAACTATGAAATTCCATGGTTATAGTCAGCTTTTAGAAAGATGACACCAGCAACCAGGCAGTTAATGGAAAAGACTTGAATTTGACTGGTGCCAAATAGGAAGTAACTTATTGGCAAGAGATGATTAAAATCTGAAGGAAATATCAGAGCAGACCCAGGAACAAAGTAGAAAAAAATTTAAAAGAAGATAAAACCAGCTCACATTGAAAAATTATTACCACATGCCTGGCACTCAGTGATTCTTTTAGTCCTAAACCATGCGAGGTAGACATTATTATGGCCATTTTACAGATGAGGAAAATAAGACAAAGGGTTTTATGTAACCTGACAGAGTCACAGAATGGTAGAGGGGAGGTATAAACCCAGGCTGCTCAACTTTATGTGTTTGGCATAGAGATGGGCTGCTTGAGACAGCTTGTGAGAAAATGAAAGTTGTTACCTCCAAGGTTGCAGCTTAGGATAGCGTGTGGGTAGAAAATAGAGAGTACAAAAGAGGAGTGAGTGTGTTTGAGGCGACTGGCAATACAGCCAATATTGGAACTGTTAATTATAAAGTAACTGGGTAGAGATTCCAAGAGACAAGAGAAAATAATAATTTAGCATCAAAAAAGGAGATCTGGGCTGGAGATAAGTATTTAATGAATTTGATGAGAATTTAAACTGTTACTAAAAGAAAATGCCTAGAAACAAACAGCAGGGAGAAAGAAAGAAATGGAGAAAGAGAGAGAGAGAGAAACAAATAATGGCAAAGATACAAAGATAGAGAAATTATAAGAGATGAAGAAAGAAGGAAGAAAAGAAGGAAGGGAGAGGAGGGGGAATGTAAGAGAGAGTGGCATACCATCATCCTGAGAAGCAGAGCCACAGGTGAAAATGCCCTTGTCAAGCTACATTAAGGGCTGCTGGACTCAAGGGACACGTTTTTTCTCTTGAATCAGAAGACAGACCTAATGAAACTTGGGCACCATTGTGAGTATACCAGTCTGATCCAAGGTTGACAAAGAAAATGGTTTGCTAAGTTCTCTGCTTAGGGTGGCTTCTAAAACCGTGAAATATTTGTTGTAATCCATTATCCCCCTCCCCATAAAGACCACTGCAGTTCCGTTTGAACTCTGTATTTGCTCTATTAATGAAAAAATGCAGTGTTTATTTAGAGACACTGCTAAAACCCCATCTTGACTTGTTGACTGTTCCGTCTTTGACAGAAAATTGCGCATCATCACAGTGCAGAAGGAACATGCTTCTTTGAGAATAGTTACCCCCCTCCACACACACACTCCCAAGTTGATTTCTGCTGATTCTGAAAAAAACAAGAAAGCTATAATATCTAAAATTAAAAAATGAAACTAGTCTTATTTACAGAATTTTAAACTCTGTGCACTCTTTGTGGGTAATAGTCTCCAATGTGAATGCTATTAATCCTTTTTGAATTTAAATGAACCCAAAAGCCTCTCCATTAATTTCATGTGAGAAGGCCTGGTGAGGGGCACTTTCCACAAACCTTAATTTTATAATAGAGTTCTTCAGTTCAAATAGGCTTTTGACCCAGTTAATTTAATTGTCTTTGTTATTGATAGCAGCAGAGCTGTAAATAAACAGTCTGAGAATGTGCTTGTGGGGTTTACTTTCAAAACAGCACTTTTGGATGACCCTCTAAATGGCAAAATTCCCCTTGGTTTCTGCATGGGCAAACCATTTTCTCATTATAACCAGCATGAGAGGATGGTGTGAAGTGTTTATTATGGCAAAATATGAAGCCTAGAAGTGATTTCCAACCCTAGGACAATGCTCCCTCCTGGATTCTCTAAGGTTGGCTCCAGGACCACTTTGTCAGGAGAAAACACATATTGTTTAGCAAATTAAAGCATACCTTTTGCTGTATCCTTCTGTTCCTTCTGACTCATCCCTCCCCTAACTGAAAGAGGGAGGGGGTTGACAAAAGGTTAAAGAGGAGCATCTGTGAAAAGGAAGGTTCTTTCCTCCCTCATCTCCTCTGAAGATTAAGTGATTCCCACTCCCTAAGGCTTCTGGACTGGGAGATAAACTGAGGATTTTATTGAGAGACAGAGAAAAGCAAAGAGGAATGAGAGGGAGGAGGAGAGGAGAGAAAGAACCAGTTTTCTGAACAGTCCATCTTTTCCTGTTTGTGGTGTTAATCATATATTCAATTGTGTGTGTGTGTGTGTGTGTGTGTGTGTGTGTGTGATTTTCTCAGTAAGCACTTATTCTGTTCCAGAAATCTATTTTTCATGCTCTCACACCAGTCCAATGACAATTCCTACTATTAAACTTTTGTAATATACTTTAATAATTGACAGGTCCAGTTTCCCTTTTGCTTTATCTTTTAAATGTTGACTTTTTTCTCCTTGCATTTAAAAATAACATTAGATTGCTCACAAATTAGCTTGAATTTTTTTAGAATTATATGTGAAATAAAGATTCATTAGAATATTGAGTTGACCCATTCAGAAATGTATGGTACCTCCTTTTAATTAGTTTAAAAAAATTTTTTTAAATAGCAGTTCTTTTTTCCACAGAAAGTTTGTGTTCTCTTTGTTAATTCATAAAACCTTTAAACATTTCCTGTTCCAATAGTTTTTTATTTGTATTCTACATTTGGTTATATTTTCTATTTGTTCTGATTGGTTAGCAGTCACTCCCCTGCAGATTTAGGTTTATATCTGAAAACACACACACACACACACACCCCACACACACATCAGCATAAAAGTGCCAGGATTCTCTTTATCTGGTAGATATAAAGTTCAATGAAACCTCAAATCCAACTGAAGGTGAAACTTTTGTACCTGTGTCTCACCTGGGATTTATAACAGCAATGTTTTTATTACCAGATAGATTTGAACTTTCTTCCAGAAAGCCTAAAATGTTTGATGAACATCACCCCCTTAAATTCCACAGCAGTTCTGAGGGATAAGGTTGCGGGTGACATAGGTAAGATGCTGTCTTAAGTAGGTCATCTAAGGCCACATCACGGCATCACTCCCATCAATGAGAATGAAGGGCGAGCCTGTCAGCAACAGAGACAACTCCTTAACTAGTACACTGGTAAACATGATGGGCTCAGTATGTAGGAACTGGTAGTGAGTACTTCACTAATGTCCCTATAAGGAAACACTTGCTTTGCTTGTATTTGTTTCAACTTTTGCTCCCATTATTTTTCCAGCTAACCTCCTTCCCCCTTTTTCTTTTTTCCTTGCTTTGGATTAACTTTACTTTTTTTTCCAGAAAAAGTAAAGTTAATCCAAAGCAAACTGCCAAATATATTTTATAAGTTTCAACACACCACTTAAATGCCAGACTATTAAATAGCAGACACAGAGTATCTTCTCAAGGGCAATGGCTGTAGATGGAATGTTTTTATGAGTCTTTCGCCAACAACTTGTGATTCATTGCCTGCAAGTATTATTTTACTCTGTGGGGAAATTGCCTTTGTCGTCTTCTTTCCCCTCCTCTTCTCTTTCTCCTCCTCCTCTTCCTTCTCCTTCTCTCCCTCTCCCTCCCTTCCATCTATTTCTGCCTTCCCTTCCTTCTCCTTCTCCTTGCTCATAAGAGACTTTTTAAAAATGAGACCATGTAAGCAAAATAATTTTGAAAAAATGTAAACATGGCAATTTTATTTTGTTGATACTATCAAGATTGAAGAAGTAAAAGGAAAATGTTTTCAAATTTTGTCCAAGTTTTCTTGGAAATAAATTTAAAGAATATAAAAACATAAAATGCATTTGTTTTAATTTTTAGAGGTTAAATCAAGATGAATGTAAATTGAAATATATTCTTACAAATGCCTTAATGGCATTTTCTCTAGATGATGAAAACATACTCATAATAAAAAATGGTTAGTATGTGAAGCAATGCACATGTTAAGTAGCTTGATCTATCCAGATCACAATGGGTACCTACAGTAGCCTCCCTTTACCCCTGAAGAACACATTCTAAGAACCTCAATGGATGTGTGGAACTATAGAAATACTGAATCCTCTGTATACTGTTTCCCCTTCATACACTGTATAAATGTAATGCTTTTGTCATCTTAATGAAGCACTTATATCACATACAGGGTCTGTAACTTTTACACTTTGAAGTGCAATGACAAAATTGGCACAAATTTATTTTTCCATCTTCAGAGTTTTGCAGATAGAAGATTAATCTTTGCTATGGATCTTAGCAACCTTGTACAATTTTTTTCTTTATTAAGTCAAGAATGCTCATATTTTCACTTAAAGTACTTTATGGCTTCTTATTGGTATATTCAAATTACTAGTATAACTATTGTGATTTGAGGCCATTATTAATTAAAATAAGTGTTACTTAGACATAAGAATCGGGATGGCTGCTAAGTGACTTACAGAAGGGCAGAGGATGCAGTGTGGATACAATGGACAAAAGAGTAATTTTTATCGTGTAGAAGACAGAGTTTGATGACATGAAATTTCTTCATGCTACTCAGATGGCTCACAATTTAAATTTATGAATTGTTTATTTCTGTAATTTCCATTGATTATTTTCAACTGATGGTTAACTTTGAATAACTGAAAATAGGGTAAGTCAAATCCTGTATAAGTATTGGCTACTGTGTTTCAAAATATCATATTTTTCACCACAACTATATACAATTTTTACTTGTCTTGTCAGTTAAAAACAAATTAAAAAGGAAGCCAAATCTATTCTGATTACTTTGATAAAAAATATAATTATAAAGATAGTAATCTTTTCTATGAAAGATTGTCATTCATATCACATCCGTTATGCACATTTTTTTTACTTCACTGTAGCTTTCCTGGATTTATAACAATTTAGTTTTACATATTCTCTAATCTCAAAGCACTCTATTTGGGGATGATTAGAAGTAAAGAACATGACAATGTGGAAGATGAGGTTTCTACAATACAGACTTGGAAGCATAGAGAATGATTTTGCTTTTAGAACTCATTTCAGTTGCTTGCTTAACTATGGGGATTAAACCTTATGGAGAAAGGCCTTACAGGTGATTAGCTCAATTCTGCAAAGGTTCAGTGAGTTCTGGCTTAAAATTATAATGAAATTATGATGTCTGTGAGGACAGCATTTGAAAAATGCAAGTTAACTTATTCAATTAAGATTGCATCAGTATCTTTCCATCTTAAGTGTACAAGTTATGCTGTGCCCTTGGGATGATTATAGGACTGGAGAGAACAAAGCCAACAATTTAAAATCTAAGTCAGAAAGATATCAAAACTGGGGAAAAGTTACACCAATGCATTTTAGTACATGTATAGGTCAAGATTCAATTACAGAAATTGTTAAATCTACTAAATTAGTTATTTAAAAATATGGAAAACATTGAGAAGTAGACTCCAGGCAAATGTTCCAAGAATAAATCTGAAAGCAATACATGGAATTGCCTTGCACAAGGAGTGACTGTTTGGCCACAATAAAGAAAGGTGAGAGAGGATCAAGAAGTTGAGGGGCTGGGAAGCATCTGCCACCATCTGAGAATGAAGAAGCTACTGTAAAACATCTGTCTCCAGAACATCACAATCACAAAGCATCCCAATAAAATGGCCATCCCATCAAACTCTCAACTCTCACAGAATAATAGATGGGACACTAGGAGCCCTGCTTCTGCTGTTGCTGAAGAGCTGAATGCTTCCATGGCTATACCCACCCACCACCAAAGTCTCCCACCCTACTTCTTCTACCTGCCAGTTCTCACATGGGTGCATCTGTTTTTATAGGAAACAATCACTTGCAGAATCGGAGCTGTAAGCAGCCATGCAATAAGGCATAACACAAGGGAATTAGAACATAGTTGAATGAATCAATAGCTACCATAGGCTGCAGTATGCATAGTACCAGCAACCAAGCAAAACAAATTTGTAAGCACCTCATAAAATCCTTTATGGTAGGAAGAACCTGTAAAGTTACTGGGGGACAAAATGGCAATAGTTATAGTTTCAATTTGTATTAACTTTAGATGTGTAACTATCAATGCACTATCTTTTATTTACTTGTGTTATTTTAGCCAAGGTTAAAATATTTTCAAAAGCTTCCATTGGGTCACTTGTAAATTTAATCCCACCTACTTCTTTTTTCCCATAGTTCTGTTAATATATCACCTGCAGTTTCCCATCATGAGTGTTTTCAGAATCCTGTCAAAGCTAGAGAGCCCATATTCAGTAATAATTGTTGAATTATTATTATTACTATTATATTTTTATTAGCTGTGGTAGTAGGACACATGTGATAGTAGAACCCATGGCCTTGCACATGCTCAGCAAGCTCTCTACTACTGAGGTACCATCCTCCCCCCACCTTTTTATGTTTAGGCAGAGGCTTCTAAAGCTGCACAGACTGATCTTGAACTCACAATCCTGCCTCTAACTCTGAAGTAGCTGGGATTACAAGTGTACATCACTGTGCATAACTAAGAATTATTTTTATTCGTATAGAGCTTTATACTTCTACAAAGATAAGGTCTTGACAACTTCACTTTCCACTTTTCTGCCACATTGTATAGAGCTTTTCTCCTAATCAGTTAGAGGTATGCAGGTTGTTTTAACAAACCTTTGAAAATAAAACGTGAAGGGCTATTTCTAGAAAGACACATAGGCACCTATGCAAGGATTTTTTTTTCTTTTTCCTTTATTATTCATATGTGCATACAAGGCTTGGTTCATTTCTCCCCCCTGCCCCCACCTCCTCCCTTACCACCCACTCCGCCCCCTCCCAGGGAGTCCCAGGCATCCATCATTGGCAGCGTGCATGGCCACTGAGGTAAGGCTCTTCCTCCAGGCCATGAGAAAGATCACTGACACTTTGATAGTTTACTAAGCTCTGTGGGAAAACGTGTTTCATTTTAAACAACCCAGAATAATGCTCACAGTCCTCAGATAATAGGGTAGATTTGGTGGTCAGCGAAGTAGTTTCATACACAGAAAATCTTAGCACTAGTACTTTGGTAGCCCGAACATTGGTGCCACATTTGTTCATTATGCAGAATAGACAGAGCATTCCTGTGCTTGATCTCCATTAACCCTCACAGTACCCTAAAGCAGAAGGCACAGAAGTTATTATCTGCATCAGATAAATAAAGAAACAAAACTCAGATAGGTTTTATAACTAGTCAAAAGTCACACAGCTCATAAATGACAGAATAAAATCAAATATATTTATTCCCAGGCCTGTAATTTTTCAATGCATTGATTCTGTTGATAAATATCCTTTGTAGGGTAGAAAAAGTAAACCAAATCATGTTATGAAGTTGAACTTAGTAAAAAAAAATGTTATTCTGACTGCAACTGCAGTCAGACTAAATTCAAGTTTTGAAACCTGAATTCAACTTGCTTAGGTAGGAATATCCCGAAGCTATGTTATTGTAAGAAAACAAATTTTTAGAAAAATCCCAATGCCAAAACAATAGGTGATTTGGTATATTCAATTAAATGACCAGTTAATTACATGAGAGAGAAAAGTGCAAAACTGGGAAAAGATAGTCATTTATCAATAGTGGGGCGTCTTGGTTGTTTAAAATGTGGTACATGTACACAATGGAATTTTACTCAGCCATGAAGAAGAATGAAATCTTATCATTTGCAGGTAAATGGATGGAACTGGAGAACATCATTCTGTGCAAGGTCAGCCAAGCTCAGAAGACCAAAAATTGTATGTTCTCCCTTGGACTGGGATCACATGACAAGGGAAGAGCACATACGGGAGATAAAGGAATAGGTAGAAAACCCAAACCATGAAAGTGTTTGAAGTCCCCACTCCAGAGAAACTAATACAGAAACCTTAAAGTGACAGTGGTTATCATGAGAAGCGGATCAGTAACCAGTGTAAAGATCAGTTACAGATGAATCAACATGGGTCATAACACGTGTACATGAAAGCAATGCTAGGAATCTTTCTGTATAGCTATCCTCAACTCACCCAACAAAAACACTTTGTCTTCCTTATTATGCTTGTGTCTTTTCTTCAACAAAATTAGTGAAAAAGGCAGAACAGGACCTGCCTGGAACTGAGGGGAGAAAGGGGCCAGGGGGTAGAAATGACCCAAACAATGTATGCACATGTGAGTAAATGAATAATAAAAAAAATCAAATGAGATAGCATGCAAATATGCCTTATGAATAATAAACATTATATACCAGGTAAAAAAAAAATATAGCCAAGAAAGTTATTGCAGGTTGTGAAATGAGATCAGTAACCATCACATTTTCTTTTTCCACCTTTCATTTAATGGGGTTGGCATAGTGTAGGAAAATAAACTCTGGACTTCTAGAATCCTATGTTGATGTTTCTCAGTACATTATGTACCATTTATTAAACTCTGTGTATTCCTATTCCAAGGCTGAATTATAGTTCTGATTTTGCTATCCTTTCCTTTACCTTTTGTGCTAGAAGATCCATGTGGATAATTTATTGGCTCTTCATTCATTCCATGCAGTTCTAAGGACTTGCTAGATGATGGGTACAGCATGATTATATAACAAAAATTTAACAGCATTTCTGCATGAGAGAAAACTTGACCTGTGGGATTATGCGTGAGCCAGAGGACATGTGGTGTTTCTTCCTGACTCTAGACCAAGGTTCTTAGGAAACTCAAAAGACACCACTAAAGTAAAGTTATCATTAGGAACAGTGGCTATGCTCTGACTGAGTAAAGACAGTATTTTATTATGACTGAGATATTAGGATTAAAAAAAAAGTGAAATGATCCAAACAAATGTCCTTCCATGGGTAAACATTTAAACTTACTGTGACACATCCATAGAATGGAGTAGTATTTAGTAGGGAAAAGGCATCAGCTGATTGATTAGACTATATCATGAATGAATCTCAGTGAGTTACTTATGCTGAAAGAAAGAAGGCAGACTCAAAAAGCTATTTGTCAACTGGGCATATTTCATAGTGGTAGAGCATTTACCTGGCATGCATGAGGCCCTGGTTTCGATCCTTAGCACTGCAAAATAATTAATTGATAATAATAATAATAAAGAGAAAAGCTGCATGTTGTATGGTTTCATTTTATGACATTTTTGAAAAATTAAGACTATAAAGAAAGGGGACGGATTAGTGGTTGCCAGAGGTTGGGGATTAGGGATGGGTTCACTACAGAAGGAGTTTATGTGTGGAGGGGTTACATATCTGTGTCTGTGAATACACCAAAAAGGATGACTTTTACACCATATATACTATACCTAAAATACAGCATTGGGTTTGGGAGTTTGATTTGTTAAGTTCAAATCAAATCTCTCCCCTGCTCTTTCTTATTTGTATATCTTGGGCAAATTACTTTGCTTATTCAGACCTATTTTAGAGTCATTGTTTATAATACAAGTATCAAATACTATTTACCTCATCAACTTGTCATGAAGATTGAGTGGAGCAATCTACATGAATTGCCTAGTATGGTGCCTGACTTGGATCAACTCTCAGTGAAGAGATATCACAAGTTCATGCAAATAATAGCATCATATTTCTGCTATGCCTTTGTTGCTGTGCTAGTGATCACTCTAATATCTCTCATATCCATACACATCCTTCTAGAATCACATTAGTGTCTGGGCTTCCCCATTTACCACCCAGGATCAGAATGGTTACTGTGGGCTCACTGTCATCCCATCCTTTTACTTTTACCAGTCTCTGGTGCTTACAATAGCTGGTTCCATAACATGCTTTCTCTTCATGGCAGCCACACACTGTGCTTGTCAAGGCCAGAAAGAAAGAGATGACAGCACACAATTCAATCATCACTCACTACTTATTTATTCATGATGCCTGGCTTTTTCTATTTTTCCCTCATCCAAAATATCAAAGAATGTCATTTACAAACAAAAATAAGGAATGCCTAGAATAATATATGCAACTCCTTTCTTGTAATACATTTCAAAGCATTACATTATTAAGTCCTGAAAACTCCTCTAAGCAAAATTATTTGGAAGTGGAGAGATTTCAGTTAGTTTGGAGGTCAAAAAAAATTGAAATTACTTTCTTCCAATATCAGAGCTAATGGTGAGGAACCATGGCACGGATCCTCTAAAACAATGGATAGTGCCCAAATTCTCTACATGGTACACTACTTCATTTTGGAAAGCATTCTCATTTCTTTTTCCAATAGATTGCTTTTCTAATTATATTTTGCTATGTCATTCCAATTACTTTGCATTTTCTGAGAACTCAACAAAGGACAGTGAGGATAAGAGATAACAAAATGACCTAGAAATATACTGTATTCATCTTCTGGAACTTAGAAATCCCAATGCATAATTTTACTTCTTCAACTTGCTTAATGATGCCCAAAAGACAAAAGAAAGGTACTTATAAGTCTGTTCTATGTTAAAACATGAATGATTCTGGAGATAACATATTTGACCTTATTGGCTATTTATACCTTAGCAAGAACAAGTTTACAAGATGATTACTGATGAAAATGGGACGGGGAGGGGGAAGAAATGAGAGCTTGGAGCACCTGTCAGGAGATAGGGGGATACTGGTGTAGGGGTTTTAATGCTGCAGAAAGAAATTACTGGAGTTACTAAAGCCCACATTTTCCCACTTCTAGTTGTCAACACTTGCAACCCTTGGATCATATAGTAGCATGTTTTAAAATTATGTATCATTGGAAATTGGCTGTACACAATAATGTCTTTGGGTAATTTTACTGCGTAACTAAGTAATACTTCTGGTCCCAGCTGTAACAAAAACAAGGTTCTGTCTTCCAACTAGTTACATCATCACATTGACTCAATGTTAGCCTTACTTTGAGACTTTTTGGAAAGTATAAGCACTCTCTCTCTCTCTCTCTCTCTCTCTCTCACACACACACACACACACACACACACACACCACCCCCTGCTCTTTTACCTCTTTTAGAAATAGGGAAAAGTTTAATCCCACTCATTGTCTATAACTGGTGCATGATCTACCATAAGTAATAAAAGAGGAATACACACAGATAGCAGTGAGCTTTGATCACCTCACACTTCAGTTTTATTTCAAACGTGTCAAGGGCCTTTATTCTTGTAGAAGATAGTTTTCTGGCAAAATTACTTTTAAGGCTTACTTAGTAAAGGCAAATAATTTGGTGATATCTGTGTCTTTAAGAATAGCATAGTCAGTATACTTTCTGTGATAATCTCTGAAGATGGCCAATAGCAATTTCTCCCTTCCTGTCCATGCATTCCACCCTACTCATCCAGAAGCAGAGTATATCTATCCTCTTCTTAAATTCAGATGGGCAGACTCAAGTTTGTGACTACAAGAGCTTGGTGAAAGTGATATTTTTGGGACTCCTGAGGTGAGATCTTCAGAAGACTGACAGACGCTGCTTCCTTCCTTTTTGAAAGCCAGGCAATCATGCCAAAGACCAGACAACTACGTAAGAGACCACCATGCTGTGAGTAGCCGGTCACATGGAAAGAACCAGATAAAGAAGCATCGAGGGCACTCCTGTAAGTGAATACTAGTGAGTGACCTTAGCAGACCCCACATTCAGCAGAACAGCCACTAGCTGAACCTATTCAACTAGTAGGATCAGTAATAAATCATTGTACTTTTAAGCCACTATGTTTGGAAGGCTTGCTTCATAATTAATATATAACTGAAACGTTTTCATTCCCCACTTATTTCACCTTCCATAAAGATTAAAAAGAAGAAAGTCAAATAAACACAAGCACTAATAATTAATTAAGAATACATACACATTCATAAGTAATAGTTTTTATTGTCAAGACATAAGTGACTGAATTTTTAAAATTTAATTTTTCAGTTTAAATTAAACCATTGTGATCCATAATTTTTATATTAAGAAATCAGCCTCCACATTTATTAGGTTTGGGAGATTCCCTTTCTAGGTGGTATCTCAATCTTCCAATATAAGCTGAAGGCAGCAATAAAACCAGAAATGCATGTAATTGAAAAGTATATCCATCTATTCATTCATGTTGTTTTCTCTGATCCACATTTAAAAAAATTTATGAGCTCATTTGGAAAATGTGAAAGAAAAAAATCAATAGAGTAACCATGATTTATAAAGGTGAAACCTTCATGTCATGAATATTTCATTAGGGAAATGTGGAAGCCATCAGATTTTATCTTAGTGGATTTTTCAATCTGATGTGATTAATTTATAAATGAATCGGCATCTATTATTAATGGAGATGATCACTAAGTATGTGAGAATAGCACAGGGCTACAAAACAAATACCACTACCAGAAGGCCTCTGAGAGTTCAGAAAATAGTCTGGGGTAAAGGTGATTAAAAGCCAGTGGTGCTCAGAGGACAACTAAGAGAGGCTAAACTTTTCTGAGTGTCTTGCAGAGGAACACTGAAGTGAGTCAAATCCCATAGTCTGTTGGCAACTGGGCCAAACACCTCTTTCTTCCAGGGAAGGTTCAGATGCCTCTGTCAGAAGCCATCTCAGTGATGAAACCAGTTGCCAATATTTTTCAAGACTATAGTACAAGTTTCCCTTTGTACCAGATTACCTTCAAACTCCTCTACTCAGTTCTTGATGCTCTGGAGAAATTCATATATCAGATGGGGAAGGCAATAAAAACATTTTATAGAGAAATAAACTGACCACATTCAAGAGACTCATAGTCAAGCAATTAGTGATACAACCATTGACACAAAAAAATACTCATCGATCCCCAGCAGAGTGGGAGGCAGCACAAAGAACAAGGTAAATTAGAAGCAGATCAAAAGAGAAGCGTATTCAATAAAAAGCTCTGTAGAATGCTGCCAAAGGCAGTTCAGTGCTGAAGTTTCAAATGGCAAGTCATGGGGAGCTGGATTGGCAAAGCTGTGTACTGCCCTCAATACAGTTTTCAAAGGTGGCCGGTAGTGATGAGATTTCATTCTCAAGCTATTGATTTCATTGAAGAAATCCAAAACCTTCCAAGAGTCATCAGAAGGACCTAGAAAAGGTCAGAAGTTAATTCAGCAGCAGGAGCACTCACTCATTGAGTCTAACATGTTTCCTTGCAGAGGAAATTAATCATGGATTTGAAGGCAGTCTTTTTATGGCTCTGAATAACAAAGCCTATACAGGTGTTAGCGCTTCCATTAGTGAACTCTTCAACCTGGCACTGAAAGCAGTCTGTCTGCATTGACATCAGATCAGCATAAAGCTGTGAGGTGAGTGAGGAATGGATTCAGATATGGGGAAATGGGCAGAAGACATGAGATGGTATATCAGCTAGGAGGAGGCACACTTAAAGTGTGTAGCAGCTTTTCTTGATTCTAACTGGCTGCCCTTAACCCAAGGACAAATTACGCACATTCAAGAGCCAGACGTGACCACTGGTGGTGGCTCACACCAGTGAGCCTAGCTACTTGGGAGGCTGCATTCAGGAGGATCGTGGTTCTAGGCTGGCATAGGCAAATAGTCGGGAGACTCCATCTCCAAAATAACCACAGCAAATGGACTGGAGGTGTGACTGAAGCAGTAGATTGCCTGCTTTTCAAGCTTGAAATCCTGAGTTCAAATGCCATTCCCACCTCCCCCACAAAAAAGATCAGCTGTGGATAGCAGAGACATTTAAATACGTTATAGCATGCAGAGTTGTTTCTCAATCTTTTCCACATTTAATATGTAGTCAGAATCAGAATAAGGGGGCTAAGGTAAAAAGAAGAAAAATAGAAGGGATTAACAAATCCAGGTATAATATACATATTACATGGAAATGTCACAATGAAACTCCCTGTACACATATCTTAAACAAAAATGTCTGTTTTTTTTTTTCAAAAACAGAACAGGAAAGCAAAATAGGTCCTGTCTGGGGGGTTGGTGCCAGTTTGAAGGGGGTAGGAAATAAGGAAAAGGTATAGAAGGGTGAATATGATGGAAATATTATGTACACATGTATGTAAATGGAAAAATGAGACCTGTTGAAACTGTTCCAGGAATGGGGGAAGGGGAGATAAAGGAGAATTAAGGGTATATTGTAAGAACTTTTGTAAATGACACAATGTACCCCCAGTACAACAATGACAAAACATGTTAAAAAATATGAGATCAGATAATATTTGTTACATGTATGTATATATAAACAAATATATGTGTTTATTTATACACTATGTGAGGTAATAGAGTCATTTTGTCTAGTCTTCTATCTTTACTACCTATGGAGAAGGTACTCAGAATTAAATAAGCAAAGTAAATCAATGTGTAAATATAGTTTTAGAAATTTTCCAGAAATATAAGGCCCTCAGATTTTTATGTAAATACTTAGTTTTCCTCCCTTGATTAAAATAACCAATACATTTTTTATATTAGAATGAATGACTAATAGTCTGTATGGTATAGAAAAATGAAGAAAACACAGCAAAGCAAGCAGAAAACAATGAAATGGAAAGAAGGGAACTTATATTTGTGTTTATAAAGTTGCACTCATTTTCTGGGACCTTGAGGACTTCACTGTCTAGATTTTAGACTCCTCAGCATAAAAGTAAGAAGGCAGGTGGGGGACTGTTACCATGTTCAAAGTGTTTTTCAAAAGCAATATTCTATAATTCCATTAAGAAGATGTATTTTTAGAGCAAGTTATAAGACTTATTAGTAGCTTCATGAGATGAAAAAATCCAGCCAGTGAGAACTAAGGAATAATTTCAATTCAGAAAATAGAACAGGAAGAAAATATTTTAAGGTTTCTAACACAAGGCCATAACCTTAGAAGATAAATTATTAAAATATTCAGGATTAATGGTGGCCCCATCTGTCTTAATACTTAACTGATTTGATGTGAATTTTAAAGTTCCAGTGATGTTCTCTCTCTCTCTCTCTCTCTCTTTCTCTCTCTCTCTCTCTCTCCTTCCTCAGTCCCCCCTCTCCCTTTCTCTGTCTTTTATACACACACACACACACACACACACACACACACATACACAACCACCACTAACACCACCACTGCCAGAAAAATCCCTAGTATAAATGTTCAAACAATCAAGGAATTGAAAACAGCACACAGCCTCTGAGATAGCCAACCAGACTTCTTCCTTTTCTCTCACCATTCATTCACCAGCAGGTTACTCTTATTTAACTCAACTGGTGAGGGAATTTATGAATAAAAATGCTATCTTTATCTCTGTAGAAAGCCTCATATTTTTGTAATACATATGCTATTCTACAAACTTCCATACAATAAATTGCTAATTGGAAGATAACTTGAAGCTAAAGTAGCTAAAATGGGCTAAATAAAAACAAATCCTAATTTCTCTGTCTTTCCTCATTTCACTCATGCTCATTCTTCTATCATTAGTTGGCTGACAAAGTGGTTCAAAGAGTAAACCTGTATGAAAAGTACTCAAAATGTCCTCTAAAATGAGACATTGGCAGTTTAGAATACATCATTTTGTACTCATGGCCTGTAGTAACATTTGATTCACCTATCAAAAAGGAAACATCTATGTTAGTTTTCTTTTTCCCTTCATTAGTAAAATCCATTTTAAGGTCTCCAGGAGGTAAACTATTTTCAGAATTAGTTTTTATTTTATTAGTCAGGTTGCAGAGTGTCAAAATGCATCGAAGCTGGTGACACTTCACTGAGCTTATTAATATTGATACGATCACTCTGTGTTCTGAGCTGAGTGACACTGCTAACCTTCTGGGATAGCAAGGATTCTTTTTAAAGAGACCACACAATTTTTTAAAAAATAGATCCATAAGTCTTTTCTTCTGGTGATTGTGAAAAGGGAAAGTAGAAGGTTTGTGTCAGTTTCCTATGATGTGATTCATTCAATCCATGTTTCCTAAACACCAGTTTTGGACTCACCCTATGCTAGATGTTGAGACTACAAGCCAAATCTGAAAATGTGGCCCTTGGCTCAAGGAGCTCAGTGCCAGGTGCTGTACTGGAAGCTGCAGACTATTTTAAATGGTTATAGTATTGTATCTATAATGGAGGGGCTTACTAAGCATTAGGGGAGATGAATTATTCCATTACAAAGAATCCCAAAGGATCAGTGAAGTGAGAGATTATTTCGTTAAGGAGCAATTCTTTTAAGGGTGGACATAATTAAACATGGCTTGGAAGGATGGGTAGATGCTAAGAGATAGGTATTAGGGGTTCAAGAAGGGAGTAAAGGACAAGGAGATGTTCGTAGTACAAAGAGAGGCAAATATAGCTGGAATGCAGTTTAGAGAATGGCACGTAGCTCCATTGAAATTGAGAGAGCAAAGTCTAGGGACACAGTGGTCATCAGGGGAAATTAGGTTGTGGATATATTGCTACAGCTGGAATGCCAACTGGAATAGTTTGGACTAAATTTTCACAGACTGTGTACAGGAGTTTCCAAGCATTACCATTTTTTATAGCAACAGTTTTGATACAAGGTTGGATTAATCCTTGAAAAAGTAGGCATCATATGTGGGGTCATGGTATTTAGAAAACAATTCTGAGCCTACTGTTTTGTTTAGAGTAACTGGATCCTAGATTCTCACTTTTGGTATAACCTGTGAGTCAAAAAGTACCCAATAATTAAGGAAGGTTCCTTCTATGGTAGAAGACAAAAGGACATTTTACAATTTATGTTAACAATACAGTTAGGAATTTAGTACAATGTAACTTCCTTAGCGTGATCCTGATGTTACTGAAAGCACATTGTTTTCATCAACTGAAATTTCAGAAAGAAGATTCTGAAAGTTTCTTCCATAGCAAGAAAGAAGAAATGCTGAGGTCACTGTGTTTCGAGTTACTTGAGAACTCAAGAAAGAACCTGGAAAATCTAGTATTTAATTATAGCTTTTCCAATCACTGTGTTGAATGTAAAATGCATGCAAAGTATTACAAGAGTTTGTTTATTCCAAACCTCTCTAGAAAGCATTTTGAGTATTTAGAATAGTCATTATAGGAATGAAATGAACTGAACCCAATGTAACAATCCAATATTAGAAACTTAGCTTGTAAAGTATAAAACTGTGAAAGATAAGATGTTGATGGTTGACTCCATTCTCATTCTCTCTTAACACTGGGTAAGCCATAAATTAATGATATTAATACTGATGTTGCTAAATGGTTATTTTCCATTTTTCCTCCTTGGCTCATGCTTAAGATAATAGCAGCAAATGGATAACTAGGAAAGTGTCAGGGAACTGGGAAGGAAAGGTAGATACAAAGGTTTCCATTGCTGACCCTAGCAAAAGGCTATGTGTATGCTCCAACCTTTTTTGGTTGCTTGCCTGCCTAACCTTTCTCCAAATTAAAAGTCAACAGACAAGCAATTACTGCACCTGATTCCATGTGATACACATCTTGTTTATTATAGTTAGAAAATTGTCTTCCTCACAGGAAGTGAGGGAAAATTCTGAACATGGCCAGTGGGAAAGGAGACTGGAATGGGAAGGAGACATGGCAGACGACATACAAGTACGGGTCACAGTAGGTTATGAATCAACATACACACTGCATAATCCCCTTTTCGTCAGGATGGCAGAATTGCATTACCAAGCTTTTTTTTTTCTTCAGATTTTCCTGTGTATTTCCTCTTAGTTGTACCCTCAGATTGATTTTCCTACCCCAAAAACCAAATCCACTTTCCCAATCCCAAAGACAGCAGAAACGAAAAATCAAAAATTCTGTTATGCATGGATTCTTTCCTAGAAGCACACCTACAGGGTCAGGTTTTCACTTCTGAGAGCTAGATAAAACAGACCTGCAGGAAGAAAAGAGAAGGGGGAAGAGTAAGTAAAAAACATGAGTTGGGGATTGGAATGGGGAGGTTGGGTAATTATGTAGGAACAAGGGACACAAAGAGGTTCAAAACTGTTTCTGGTGGACTCTTCTCTCTCCCTTCACTGATTCCTCATCTGCATTTCACAGTCCTGGACAAGAAAGCATTTTCAGAACAAGAGGTTATGAGTAGGCACCTAGGAATGTGGATGACTTGTGTTAGCGCAGAGGCAGGAACTGTCTTAGGTGGAATTGAACTGAATCTCTGTGGAAAGTTTCTAAGGAGCAGGGACTGTTGTAGATCCACCATTTCAAAGAAACTACATAGAAAGTGTCTGGGAAAGGAACTGAGTGTGTGTGTAAACATACTTTATTATTGTTAAACAAAATGCTGGGAATATAAATATGTATACGCCAATAGATCAAGAGAAGTTATCTCTGGAAGATGAGGTAGTTATTGATTTATATAATTTGTACTTTTTATGCATTGTCCGAGTTTATTTAATCTACTTCTGTAAGAGCAGATATAGGTTGCTGGACCCCACGGTGACCTGGAATTTCTCCCCATGAGGAGCAAGTAAGGGCTCATTCAAAACTATTATAAACTTTAGAAATTTGTGAGTTCTTTGTTATTGCAGTATAATCTGTCTCTCCTGAGTTATAAACACTTCTTTTATATTCCTCTACTGGCTCCCCTCTTAAAATTTCCTGAGTTCAGTCCTCCTTCTCTTCTTCTCCTCCTCCTCCTTCTTCTCTTCTTTCTCTTCCTTTTCCTCCTCCCCCTCCTTTTTCTTCTTCAGCTGTACTGGAGTTTAAACTAAGGGCTTTGTGTTTGCTATGCAGGCATTCTACCACTTGAGCCACATAAACTCTCAGCCTTTGTGCTTTATTACTTTCTGAATGGGGTCTTTTTTTTTTCCCCAGGATGGCCTGGACAGCCATTCTCCTACTTAAGCTTTCCATATAGTTGGGATTGCAGGCATGAATCACCATATCCTGCCTATTTATTGAAATGGTCTCACTAACATTTTGCTAGGGATGGCCTCAAACGGCAGTCCTTCAGATCTCTGCCTTCTGAGCAGCTGGAAGTACAGACAAGAGCCACCACATCGGATCCCTCAGGTTAGTCTTATAATGAAGAGATCCTCTATCTTAATGCTTTGTCTTCAAAGAAAACCTGGGAGATCTCAAGTAGTAAGCCTCCTGAATCTTATAATTTTAAACAATAATATCAAAGTAATATCTCACTCAACAAATACTTACTGAGAAGAGACTATGTATTAAATACCAAGCTAGGCTCTGAAAAGGGATGGTAACATGAGTAAAATTACTTCCTGACCATAGTAGTCTACTAGGGCTGCCATAACAAATACCACATATTGGATGGCTTGGATAACAAAAATTCTCACAATTCTGGAGTCTAAAAGTCAGAAACCAAATTGTAGTCAGTGTTGGTTTCTTCTGAGGTATCTTATCCTTGGCTCCCACCATATTCTCCCTTTTTGACTTAATCTCTTTTTATAAGGATAGCAGTCATATTGGGTTAGCCATCCCAATGACTTCATTTAATCTTAATCACCTTTCTAAAGACCCCATATCTCTAAATCCAATCATATCTCTGGCACTGGGGGTCAGGACTTCATCTTTTGAATTTTGGATAAGGGGACACAACTAAGTCCACACCATTTGAGTGTGGTTTTCCCAGTTTATTTGGAAAGATATACATGTGAAGAAATAATTATGAGTTGATAGTGCTATATCAACACACACACACACACAACATATATATGAAAAATCGATGAAGGACTAACTAACCTGCTTCATGTCTGATTGATGGAATACTCAGATGCTATTCTGGCCCAAGCAATTGTTAAGGAGAGGTAATGAGCACAGTCTTCACTTTGATGGAAAGGCCAGAATCTAAAACAACATTCTCCAGACTTCTTTGCTTAAGCAGTTTGCTCTAATCTATAGCAAAAGGAGAGCATTCTGGCTGCTTTAAACTGGAAGTTCTATCTGCCATGTGAAACATAGCACCCTCCAACTCTTTGTTGGTATTTTACATGATCATCACCTGAAACAGGGCCTTCATTAAACCTCTATGTGAATGTATCTCCATGGTGACACTGCAGAAAAGGAACTCAAGTACCCTAACTTTGAATGAACCAGATATGCAATAACAAATATGCTGGCAATTTTAAAAACAAAAGAATTGCATCCAGGCCAAGATTAAGCAAAGAGAACAGCTGAGTATGTATCCCAGAGCCAGGCTGCATGAAGGCCAGGGATGTGTTCTTAGGAAGTTCCACACATCACTCATCTCTGCTTCCCAAGTGGGAGAGGGGTTGTCAAGGCACAAGTGAATGGGACGACCTAACAAGCATCTTCTCATCTTTTTCACCTCTCCCTTTAGTCTCCTCTTAGGGATTTCCTTCTAATAGGACTCCAGACCAATCCAAGACCCCAAGATGAGACACTGTATATGTGCATAGTATGCATATATATAATTTATGCTATATCATTGATCTTCCTAAAATGAGCTGACAAATTCATTTATCACTGTAGCATGAGCATGTGAAAGATTTGGCTTTTTGTGACTTTTTTATTTAATTTCTAGTCTGTCTGATAAGAGTCATGAAGGCCCAATTTAAAACTGATTAGAGTGGAAGGTAAGTGATACTGAATAATAAGACATTATTATAAAACAAAATGATATGATAGAGAATTTCCTTTTTCTTGCAAAACTAATTGTTTAAGATTTTTCTAATTGAGAAAGTGGTATGTTTGTTGGAAGGGAACACATTTTAATACTGCAACAGATGCCAAATAGAATAGTGTAGATCAAAAATCTCTGACACTAGTTGATATAATGTAGACCTTATTTTTATGATGTAATTGTGAATTATGTACTGTATTCATTGATAATTAGAGAGCAGAACAGATGGAGAAGGTTTAGCTTACAGTGATGTGTCCATTAAAACAACCTGCACTGCCAAGTGCCTATTTATGTTCATGAGTACAGCAAATTTGTTCCATTAAAATGTGACTGGAAGATAAGAACTCATTGTCATTGTATTGGAGCCATCCACATAATGATGGGAGTGAAAATCCTCTGTCACTGTCAAATCTACCTATTATCCTGTTTTGTTCTGCAGAGGGTCTTAACTGGACATTTTGACTGCTGTGGAAATTCAGATGTTTGCTCTCTGTTTTTCCATTATTTAGACATACTGTAAAGAAATCAAGCCAGCCACCAAATAAAATTACTTAAAGTAATTTTAACTATTATTTTAAGTGTGTATCTTTTAGTTTATTGTGAGAAGACAGAGGGCAACATTTAAAAAATTTGAATATTATACTTTTTATTTTCACCAAACATGTTTGCTTTTATCCCCCACATATTTTCCCCAGTCTTTTGAATGGCACCTTGGGCTGCTTTTTCACTCAGCTTTAATATGCATTCCGTGGGATGAGAAAACAAGAGAGGTCAGATTTCTCATGTGTTCTAATGGACATGATGTCACATGTAAGCTCAGAGTGAAGCAAGCCCTCTCATGCATCACTGGTAAGGCTCTAAATGGTGTGCTGTTCTGGGAAGGACTTGGCAATACGT